>NC_092828.1:15317009-15469509 GCF_039878825.1 Excalfactoria chinensis
TTCGAGTTCTGTAAGTTCTGTCTTTCTATCACTGATACTTCTTGGACTGATGCTACAGCTCATGTTATAAAAACTGTTGAGCTGGTTATCCTCTGGTTTATCCATCTCTTTACAACTATTGTGCTACTGCTTCTGAATTTACAGCCCCTCCCCCATGTTATAAGCTGGTAGAAATAAGTTAGCAAATGCCTTAAATGTCATCTCAGTTGTCATTCTTTAAATCTCTTCTTAAGGCTGTAAAGGGAATGGAAGTTTTAATTTGGCATATAACTTATAAGAAGGAGCTTAAGCTTAGCAAATTTATAGTTCATGTTGAAAGTGGGTACGGTGAAGTATAGGGGGAATTCATTAAAAAGGAAAAAGTTATTCCTCTACTCAATATAAAAGCAAGTCACAGGTGATGATTATTGTTTTATATACTTTAACAGTGAATTTGACCAGGGAATAATTTGGGTTGGTTCTGTAACCCCTTCTGCAAGCGTTATGAAGCTTTTCCGGGACTGGGTTTGGGTGAAGGTAGGGTAACTGAGAGCAAGCTTAAAATACTGTACAATTAGCTTATTTGTTAAAGCTGTTTTATTTGAGCAAGTAGTCAAATAAAAGCCTTTTTTTCTTCTTAAACAGTGTATCACGTTGTAGTAATTTTTAATTTTTTTAAACTACTATTATGGTGACAATTACTATGCAGTCTTTCACTGTTTCATTGATTTGTTGTTCTTTTTCCTGCGTACCACATTTCTGTATTTTTGTGTCATTCTTATATGAGACTCATCTTGCTTTTGTACTGTTCAGTTGGAGTCTTAAAGCTCATTGAAGAACATTGACATATATGCGTGGCATGTATGTTTCAACTTGGGACTCTTCAATTTCAATCTATTTTAATGAGGGTTATTTTCCTTTTTTTGGCTATATGAGCTATATATGCAAAGTGTGGGGCAGTAGCAGTCAAAAATGTTGCATTGGCTGTCACTCTAGAAAACCTGTAGCAGCGTTTTAATGAAGATAGGGCTGTCTGTAAATGACTGCTGTTAATGCAACAAGTGGTCTTGGAGCTGTTAAAACTTATGTACAAAAATTTCTCTGTTTCAGTCAGCTCATGGAGAACAAGATTAGCACTATCGAGAGAGGAGCATTCCAGGATTTAAAAGAACTGGAGAGGCTGTAAGTATTTCTAATCCTAAATGTATCAGAAAATAATTTCTTACCAAATCAGATGTTAAAGCACACGTTTAAACTTGGGACGTCCTTATTGAGATATAGGAGCAGTAAGAAGTTCTCAATTTGTATTTGTATGGGTGTTGAGGGGAAAGCTTGATAGGGCGGTCCACATTTGAGGTGTAAACTTCCATATCTTGGTGACGATATTGTGAATGTTATGAAGTGTGTTCCTGTGGACACTTCTTAAAATGTGAGTGCAACTCCAGCAGCCTATTTTTTGGGTATTGGGTGTTTATATAATGTCTCACTGGAAATTACTATTAGTTGTGAAGTTATTTTGACACGCAGCAATAGCTGAATTGGATGCCAGTTCCTACATAAAGCTCTTATGAAGACTTAAGAAAAAAAAAACAACAAAACTAACTTACTGAACTGAACTTGACTTTAAAGGGAAATAAATAAAAATGCGTGCTGCAGGGACGAGACCATTTTGTCCAGTAAAGCTGAAATGTGGACATTGGCTTTTTTTTTTTTTTTTTTTTTTTTTTTTTTTTTTTTTAGCAGGACGTAAATAGAAAATGTGTGAGAGGGTAGCAGAGAAGCTGGGCAGGTTTGGGAATTTTCTGTGTATACGTGATCTTGCTGCATTTCCTCAAATGAAAGCATTGCTTAAAATGTATTGTACAACTTCTCTTACAAAATGGATCTCATTAAAGGCCAGATGCTGATAGTTGAATATAGTTTGAGCTTGGAGCTAGGAAAGTCTGAGAAAACAACTTTATTAATGTATGCTTGTGTAGAACTATAGTGCTTTCATTATCAGGCATCTTAGTTGCTGCGTTTTCATTATATTGCATTTTCTTTATGCATGCCTCTGGGATCTTGTTTACTTGCATTCACTGGTGCCTTAACTTCAGAACGATATCAATCCTGCACTGCAAAGCTGCACTGACTTGAACATTTCTTACAGCAGCTATGCTCTGGATCTATGCATAAGACAAAAACATCCAGCCGTTACATCTTGTAAATACAGACAAAGCTTTTCAAGAAACTTAGTAACAGCTAATTTGTAATTCCTTTATCTGAAATATCATAGACTTGAGATTGTCCTTTTTTTTTTTTTTTTTTAATCAAATAAGGTAACCTTTTGACCTCAAAATTGGACTTGTTACTGTGTAGCACAGCATTTTTTGAATAATTTTAAATTGGGCCGCTCTGAGTATTGCGTAGTTAGATTCTTCAAAGTCATATTAAAAGACTTAATACAACATTTTTTACAATGTGTTTTAAACTTTATACTAAAGTTTAGGGACTTAGTGTAGCTTTTCCTGCTGAGGAATATATTGGAATAATATGTACACATTCCTAAATTTGGTTTATAAGGTCTAACAAGAAATTAAACAGCAGTGTAGTTTGTATTGCAAGAGTAAGAACACATAGATGAAACATTAATAAATGCTAAAAAAGACTTGCACTTCTGCTGTGCGTGTGATTTGATACTGAGATACAAAAAATACTTGTGAAGTTTTTAAACATATGTAGTCTTGATTATCTTGAAGAAAGTTCCTGCTACGTAATGGTGAATACTTAAAAAATAATAATACACCCTGAGATTAGCATATAGGTTAAAATACATTTAGTCCTATGATTCCTTGAGTACAGAATTGTGATACTGAAAATGATAAATTGGACTTCAATAGTTAATACTTGTAAGTAGTGTTCGCTTTTGCATTACATGTTTTGTTTTTTTCTTCCTGATAATCAGTGAAATACTTGGAAATAAATATTATCACACATCACTGGAACATTTCTAATTCAGAGGAAGAATTCTGATAACTGCAGCTACTGTTGTAGGTTATTTTCTTTACTCTTCAGCAGGAAAACTGACTTAGGAAGTTCAGTCAATTTTACACCCACAAAGTTAGATTCTGCTTTGTCTTCAGAATTATTTTCTGTCTGCCTCAGTAATTGTCAGAGTATTTTTAAATTTGCTGAAATTCAGTCAGTGTTAGGTGTGTGGGTGACTTGTAATTTGAATAAATACACAGGATGTCTTTAAACTGCCGCAGCTGTTGGCTAAGAGCAAATATTTCATATTTGTGAGGAAAAGCTGAGAAATTTCTTGTTTACCACTGCCAAGCCCATCTGACGAAGGGCCATTGTTATCTGACAGCCAATTCATCTCCTTGGGATTCTGAAATTCAGGACTATTTCTCAGGGAACTTGTGGGTACTTCAAGTGTTTTCTTTTATACAATAAATAGCAAGTGCTTTAAGCTGGTTGTTTTTTTTTTTTTTACTTCTTTAAGATGTGAATGCAGCATGCCAGGCTACTCTAAAATAATACCTAATGCAGTTCTTTCAGTGCGGTAATGGAAACGTGTAAGAGTTTTAGTGGATCCTAAATGAACTTGCTTTGCTTTATTAAATTTCTTACAAGTTATGCATTTTTTTCATGTTAGGTTATCTTGCGCTGAAATATACAAGCTGACTGAAAATGTCATCTGTAGTTCAACACTCTTTAATGTAAAGAGTAAGCCTTTACAGTATTTTCTCTTTGTGGGGGGAAAAAAAGTCTTTAGATGAAGCTGTGCTTCTTGCATGTTTTTTAAACTGGATTTTGAGTAATAAAATCACTTCAGTTACTCTGCTTATCAAGGCGATGCTTGGTTGGTCAGTGATTTACTCATTGTTAAATACCAATTTGAAGAAGTGGTTGTGCAAAATGCTGAATGACTTCAACTCTTAAGTGCTCTGGGTCATCCTGTCCTGCTTCCCTTTGCAAAATTAAGTCTCTTTGTGAAGAAACTCTCAATTTTTTTTCCAGAAGTAAACTGATTAAAGGTATTTATATGTCCCTTAGGTAGTTAGAAATGCTTTTCCCATAGTTTAGTTGAGCTACAAGAGGTCTGTAGAATGCTAGATATAAAACTGTACGCAATGCTAACAAGAATGTGTCACACCAGTGCGGTTGCAGAGCTGTAATGGAAACCACAGCCACAATAAACACTAGTGTAACAGGTGATTGTTACGGCAGCAGCACTGCTGTTATTTTCAGTTAGCAAT
Source organism: Excalfactoria chinensis (assembly GCF_039878825.1). Taxonomy (NCBI): domain Eukaryota; kingdom Metazoa; phylum Chordata; class Aves; order Galliformes; family Phasianidae; genus Excalfactoria; species Excalfactoria chinensis. The sequence continues at coordinate 15,321,233 of NC_092828.1, forward strand.
AAATGGTCCTGTAGTAGTGCCTGCCATGTAAGGACTGGGAGAGCATTCCAAGGGGGAAATCAGCAGCTTAATCTAGCTAGGTTTTAGATGTGTGTGGAAAACTGAGTTGCTGGGGAAACCCTTGTGAAGATGAATATGGTTTTACTGTAATCCTTGTAGGATACTTCTGAAAAGTCTTCAAATACATTGCAGTGTTCCTTTAGGTGTAATCTCTGGCAGCCTTGTGTGAAGGCTCAGCTCTGAAGCGGTACCAGCTGTGGCCCAAACCAACTTGGTGCAGTACTGCTTGAGCTCTGAGCTATTAACTCTGCTCTGAATATAGATTTCTTTACAGCTTGTATCTTGACTGTTTGAATCATGTCATCTGTATTGTGTGGATTCTCTCAGTGTTTGGTAAAACAACCCCCTTTGAACTTGTATATGTGTAGCTCTGATTCCAACAAATGGGACAGTTTATACCTCCACTTTCTGGAAACTAACACCATAATTGATTGCAGCTTTAAAATTGATTGTTGGTTGTGTTTTTTTTGTGTGTGTGTGTGTTGTTTTTTTTTTTTTTTTTTTAAGTTGTAAGCCTCAAGGCCTATACCTTTTGAGGTGCTGCAGCTACTCTTAAAGTATTCCATTGTTTTAACAAGCTATCCTCACCTGAAGGAAAACATTTGGTTGAGGATAGCGGCTGTAGACTGTGAACCACTTCTGTTATAAGCTGTTTGTCCAAAATTTCTTAGTTCTTTGTATAGACAGTATAGATAGGTATGGAGAGATAAATACATTCTTTGCTTGTTTCTGTGGCAGAGTGGTTAGCTTTTCATTTGGGAGGGGCAGGGGTGAAGGAAGTTTTTTGGATGATGGGAATATTTATTTGTAATTGTAAATATTTTTCTAATAAAATTACTAACCAATTAGTTGAGATACAAGCTATGAGTTCTGTAATACTATGCTGAACATCCAGATAATGGCAGAATTGGAAAAGTTTACAGCAGTAATTTGAAAACAGCCCTGATTTTTCCTTCCAGTATTCATGAATTGAGGTAGCAGTATGTCCCCAAAATACTAATTTGGAGTCTGATTCTGCAGACATTGACTATGTGAATAACTTTTGTTTGCATGAGTAGTCCCACTGATAATTCTCATGAGAGAGACTACTTGCGTGACCTAAAAAGCTCCCAGGCCAAGTCCTTGTATTTTTGGTACTTTGGTTAAGATTTATTTCACAAATGCCCATTTGTCATCTTAGTAGCTCTAAAGAGTTACAGTGACAATTTAACACACATGCACAAAAAAAAAAATCAACACAAAAACAACCACTCACAAAACAATAGCAAAACTCATGGATTTCTGCTGAAAACTGGTGAAGAGGTAAAATGTTACTCTCAGGTTCTTGAACAGCTGCAGACTGGAGGCTGAGCTCATGCCCCCTATAAGAAAACCAGCCCCTCTGAGTTTCACGGTGTGAGTCAGCTGAAATCCTGAGTTGTAGAAAAAAATGCTGTAAGGGTTGAGCTTCAAGTTGATACTTGAAATAGCTTTTAAACAGAAAGCCATCTATGATGTACATTTTCTTGCTTCTTACAATGCATCACTGGTGGAGAAGAACATATTTCAAGAATTAAATACTTTGTTATACTTCATGTATTTATTTATTTATTTATTTTTTTCAAGAGCCTTATAACACAATTTTAAAAGAACAGAACTGAAGAACTGCCTGTACTTGTTATTTATTGGGGGCCTCATCTTCACAAAAACCTTAAAATATGTTATTAAAGGTTAATGTGAAGGGAGCATTAGCTGAGAAGTGTACACAGGAGTATTTGAAAACTATTGAAATTGTGTTTATGGTATGGATGATTTGAAACTTACAGATATATCACAGCAGAGAAAAGCAAGAATATATTTCAACTACATGGTTTCAATAAAAGTTTTTTTCCACTTAGTAAGCAAAATGGAGTGTTGCTTGGTTATGTTTTCATTGTGCAAGTCTGTATGTGAAACTGCTGTGTTTAGAGCTTGTGGAACATACAGGAGCCTGCCTTGCTGAAGATGTCAAATTGGGCTGGGTATAATACTGGACTTCTAGCTGTATTTCATATACTGCTTAGAGTTATCTGGATTTTAACTTGATGAATGTGTTAAATGCATGCGTAGGAGAATGGGCAAAGAGATAACATTTTCCATCTAGTATAAGAACACATATAACTTGTCTTGAGTGACTGTGACCATCAAGCCTGGAAGTTCATCAAGGGAATTAGCTACTTCAAAACAGACTAGGCAAACTAGTACTGCTGCCCTTTCCTCTAGTCTACAAGGGCCAGGCTGTATTCTGTATGACTTTTTTCTTAGGGAGCAGAAATAATACTCCCCCTTGCAATGCTTGTTTCTGTGAACTACATAGGTTGCTCTAAAAGTCATGCATCCTTTATTTCCACAGAAACAACAGCAGATACAATGAACACAATAACATTCTTAGACAGTAAAAGTTCTGAGCTACAAGGAGATTGTTTTTCAACATAGTCACCACCACTAGCTATGCATTTTCACCAGTAATGAACAAGAGCCTGCCTGCCATGCTCATAAAAATCTGCTCCAGAGGAGGCAACCCATTGTTTCACAGCTATTATGGCAGTATCATTGCTAGGAAAATGTTACCCGTGCAATGTCATCAGCACAAACAGATGGAATTCAGAAGGTTCCAAATCCAGAGTACATGGTGGGTGTGGTAGGACAGTCCAGCCAGTATTGGCAATGTGTTTCACAGTCTTCAAAGTGGTCTTGAGACTAGTATTACTGTGTTGTGGGGGAAAAAGGTAGTCATCTTCGCTGGCCTGACTCTGGCAGTTCAAGACTTCAGCTTAGTGTATACTGTGATGTAGCAGTCAGAGTTGATGGTTTGTCCAGTTTCCAGGTAATCCGGAAGGATTGCTCCTTTCCTATTTCAAAAGGAAATTTACCTACTGAGGTACTTGATCTTTTTCTTTGATGAGGAATTCACGTGTTGCTACTCCATGGGCAATCATTTTGACTATAGCGGTGACACTATATCTGTCACCAGTAACGATGAGATCAAGGAAGCTGTCACCTTCAGCCTCATATTGGTTTGCTATGTCCTGACAAACTTGCATACGGTGTTCTGTCTGTTCCTGTGTGGGATCCACTTGAAGCAAGCTTAATCATATTCCAGTGTTGCCTCTTTAGCTTCCAATGAAGCTAAGGTTCAGCTCTGTGTACAGTTCTCTTGGCATGATCCGCTGATTCACATGGATGAGCTGACTGAGGCACTTTTTGTTTCATGCTGTGAGAGCTGCACAGAACAGGGCTTGTCTTTCAGTGTCAGTGTCAATGTTACCACTGGTGAAATGCCACCCACACCTTGCTGTTCTCACATCCACTGATCTCTGTAAAGGTTCAACAAGCATCAGTGAATGTCAATGGGTACCATTTTTTTTTCTGCGTATAGGAAGTCAGTGATATGCCTTCACTTCACGTGGCACTTTGTTGGACTGCCCCTCTGCTTCTATCTGTTACATGGCAAAATAATATAATGACACTCTGGTGGGAAGATTCAATCTCTGCTGCTCTGCTGTACCACCAGCATCCACCTTTGATGTTGTGGGTAACATAATAAAATAGGAGGCATTTGGAGAAACTCTTGTAATATAGTGCATGATGGGAAACTAACCACCGTGAACTTTTGTAGCAGTGTTGATGTTGCTTAAATGTATGGTTGATTTTAATGGGATAAAACATTCCCTTAAGCTTAAAATAAATCTGTGTGCTAACCACATATTGTGTATTAGCATGGCATTAGGTTGTGTTCTTATTCCATATTTCTGAGTAGCTATATCCAGAAAACCTGAGTTCCAAGTAGAAAAACGGTTAGCTTTTAAATGAGGAATTTTTAATTTTTCTTACCACAAGAGTAAAGTCTGTCAGTAAGTAACTATAAGTAACTCTGAGAGCATTCACTTTTGTTTTGAACTTTCAAGTATTTCATAGAATACATCTCTTTCAGTTGCAAAACAAATACTTTTTTTTTTTTTTGAACACTTCTTTCCCTACCCCCCAAAAAAAAAAAATTTCACCCCAGAGTCAGGTTTTCCTTCTGCACGGCTGTACGATCAGAGCTGAGATGACTGGAAAAATTGCCAAATTTGCAGAACAGCATCATGAAGATAATTCTTATTTGTGAAGGAAAAATCTCATTCATTCTTTTGATTTACTGGAGTTTTTTTAGGTGTGAAGTTTAAGAGAAATTTGGGATACGTGGTGAAAAATGCTTTGTTAGTATTTGAGTTACTGCTCCTGTTTGTGACTATCATTGGTAAGAGAATAGTCAATTAATGAATTACTACATCTTTTGATATGTGATTGTATGTATAATTTCAAGAAAGTGGATTTTTGGCAATAAGGCCTTATATTGTATATGCAGCAAAGCTGGCTTCTGAATGGAAGTTTCACTGGTCTCTTAGGATGTTTCCTTAGCTCATAAGCTAGGAAGTTGTCTCCAGTGTTCCTCACTGAGCCCTGTTCTTCGTTTTGCTATGCAAGTTTATTACTGAAGCCTTTTTTCAGTTGGAGTATGTTCTGAACACACACTGACTTCCTCAGCTAGGAAGATATGTGCTGGATTGTCTCAAACCTGGGGTGTTTGTGTATGTCTTGTTTTTTAAGCCCATTTATTGTTTAGATTTTCTTTTCCTTAAACCATTGATTCTTAAGCACCTGTCTGGCTTCAGTCTGAAAATATGAGCATGAGAAGGGTTAATAACACATTTGTGAAGGTGTAGGTAGCAGAAGAATAATGAGTTCAGGTAAAGAATATGTTTTTGAGCAGCCCTGAAGGGGGTGAACAGTTACTCCTTGTTAATCACGGATGTGAAAAATCCTTCTCTTGGCTAATCCCACATAGTTTAAAGGCAATGCAGAGCACATTCCTCATCTTAGAACAGGGAGGAGATCACGAAGCCTGCGGTGCTAATCACTTACCTAAAGAATGTGAGACCATCTTACAGGAATTGTACTGGGGCATCTGTATTTATAGTTAAAAAAATAAAAATAAAAAAAATACTACAGTAATTATCCCATATTAGCAGACTTTTGTTGAAATAACTTCAGATTTCTCCTCTAGAAAAGTTTCTGGTAAATCAGAAATAGATGGAATTTGTCTTTGAAGGTGATTATGTAAAAAGAGAAGCAGTATTTTAATAGAATTTTAAAAATCAGATTGTATGGCTACGCTTTGATTGCAGAATAATATAAAATATTTGATAAAACTTTTCAAGTCTGTGCAATGTTCTTCTTTTGAAATCCTTACAAACTTCCTTTATTATTTTTAATATATTTTACTCATTTGAATGTAGTTTCTCATGGGATTCCTTTTGTAGGTCTAGAAGTCAAATTGCAGTGAGAAGTCCTGTTTGCTCTTTGCAGACCTTTTTACAAATTCCAGGGCAGGAAAACTGTTTATTTTTCCCACATCTGTTTTGTGCTCATCCTTTGTGACACTGTTTGCTAGATGCTCTCCTTTCTTGCTTCTACTGAAATGGGTGATTTGCACTGTTGCAAAATGTTGAAACGAAATGTGATTCTACAGAACTGTATTTTCATCATTTTTCTTTCAAATAGCGTTTTGCATTTGGAATACATTTTAAATTGATGCAACAAAGAACTGATGCTAAATGTAAAGCTATACATTTTACTTCTTCTCTGGAAAAATTCTGTTTATCCTGTTCAATTAAAAAACTTAATAAAAACAGATTTAATATTAACAGTCTCAGGTAAAAAACGACCTGTCAAAGTGCAGTGCATTTTCATATTTTAGATTCTCTCTGAAATATAATATGTTCCTTACCTAAACTGCAGAAGCCTCAGTTTTACCTGGAATTTTACAGTTAAACTCCAAATTACATGCTGGTTTTGGCTACAGGACTGTTACTTCAGTGACTCATGCTTTTATATTACCTCACTTAATCTGAAGAGTCTGCATGAAAATTAAATAATAAATGTTTTTTCCTTCATAGTTTGTAGTGTATTTTGTTGGTTTGTTTTAATAATAGCCTAGACTAATAATCAGATGCAATAAGTAATTCATCTCTTAATTTGCTTAGAACACACCAGCCTGTCTGAGTGTAGGTTGGCAAGATGCCTGTACAGGTGCTACACAAGAGTACTTGAAGGAAAACTTACTATGTAAAGAAAAGTCTATCTAGACTATTTGCAGACCCTGCTTGCCTGCTTTCTAGACAGTCTCCCCAAAATCTGGCTAAACGCTACATGACAGATCAGCTCCCTCACTCTATTCAATTCCTCATTCTATTCTCTCTCTCTCTCTCTCTCTCTTTCTCTCTCTTTATTTTTTATTTTTCTTTCCTTCTTGGAAGTTATCCCATATGTTGTCAGAAAATCATCCTTGCTTAATTTGATATTTGATTCTATATTGCTTTATGGAGGTTTTATAAATTTCCTTTCCATCTTAGGGGTTTGTGTCCATTACAAGATAACTTAAAAAATAATTTCTATTTCTTTAAAAATTATCTGTAGTTTTTGAGTGGCCTTAAAGGTGTAGTGAGATGTGGCTAGAAGTTGTACAAACTTGAGAATAAGTAGTTCATTTAATTGATGTGGTTTGGTTAGTGCTGGGGTTGTTTTGCATACTTTCATGCATCTCTACTACAGTGAAGTGTTGGTACTTGTTTTTTGTTTGTTTGTTTGTTTGTTTTTCCCCTCCCATTTTTTAGATTTCTAGATGAGGACAGTTGTGTTTCAGATGAGATTTGTGCTCTACTTGTTATCAAGGATATATATAATTTTCTACATCAAGACTAAATAAAACTTCTGGAACAACGAGCCATTTTTGTCTAAACTATGAGTCTTCAAAGCACTGGCAAGTGAAAGTTGTCAGAATTTGAAGACTTAAAGGTTTATTACCTCGAATCCTCCCTGGTTTTGTAGCCAAGGAGCCCTGTGTTGATATTCTTGCAGTACTGCCATTTCTACTTCCATCACTCAGAATGATAATAGTGAGGACAGGTCTGGGTGCAGAACAGGAAGACTGCAGGCGTTACCAAGTTCCTTCTTAGACTGGGACCCTCTTATGACCTCCCAGCAGCTGGCTTAATAGGAAGTTGCTTGTTCTGCCAAAAAGAGTGAGCCAGTCTTAAATGTGGTAGAGATCTTTGACTGATGCCCTTATTCTTACTCTCCCTTAGAGTTCTCTGCATCACTTAATTGTACTTGAAGTTTTATATGTTAATGTTTAAGTCAAACAGAATGGAAAATCATCATTTCTCAAAATAGCATAAAATCCAGTGGGTTATACTGACAGAGTCACAGAATAGGAGATTCAAAGGAATCACTATAGATTTTCTAGACAGTGTCACCAATTAAAGCACTGTCAACCAGAGCTGGTGGCTGAGATCTGTTTCTATTTGGGTTTTGAATGTTCCTAATGATGTATATAATCTGCATTGTTACTGGGAAACATATTCCAGTGCTTAACTATTCTCACAGAAAGTGCTTAACTTATATTTGAAATTGAAATTTAGCTGTCTTTCTTTGTCTAGATATTATTTCACCTGGAAAAGGAACCCTGATTAAGTTGTTCTTGAGCTGGGACAAACTCAAACTTAGGCATGCAAATACCCTGTACTTTTCAGATTCCAACTTTTATTCCTGTGGCCAGAATATCAAAATAGCCATTGCTAGGTTAAAAAGATCATGAATAGCTTGACTTAAGATTAGAATACCTTCTGAAGAGAATCTGTAGTGAAAGAGCTGGCACAATCTTTTCCTTAGATCTTACTTCTTGGGCTTTCTGGTCTTTTGATGACGTTTGCACACATCACATTCATAGACAGCAGTTGCCAACTGTGTTGAAATTCAGTAGAAAGTGGCTTTGGACACTACTGCACAGATGCTCTCTACCTCTGGCAGACCTAACACTACTTTTTTAAAAAAGAGAAGGAAGGCTTGCCTTCCGTGCTGACTTAAGCCTGAGTTAAGCTCTGTGTAAGTTATCTTGTGAGGGAACAGAATCATTCACACCATGTCTGGTTTTCTGAACTTGTTATGCTTAGGGGGTCTCTAGACTTGATGGTTAAGTCAGTATAAGCTTGTCCCGGTAGCTTCCCATTTTAAGATGTTTTCATGGTTTTGACATTTGATGTTGTGTTTCCTGAGATAACAGTGTTTGAATTGGTATTGGACCTAAGCAGATGTGTATCTCTGTAACTTGCTGCAACTACTTGAGAAGCCTGGTAGGTTCAGTTATTGTGGGTAGAAAGTACTGTTGTATGAACACCAGAAGTTTTGTTTTGTTTTGTTTTTTATGTGTGTCCTTTGTTATGAAATTTACCATTAATGATTTTTCTTTTGTTTGTTTTCAAATGCTATGAATATTTTGCAAAAGAAATTATGTTCTAATTCTAAATGGTTTGATAGGAATGTCTTCTAACATTGCTATCAATCAGCAGTTGTTTTGGATGTGATTCTTTGTTGAAGAGTAGAGTTTCTAAGCTATACAGTACTATGCAGAAAAGTGTATTTACTTCTCAGCTAACTTCAGAGGGGGAATGAAGAATAATGGCTTCTGCTCTCATTAACTTTGTGTGAGTTGGAAGCCGTGTATCATTCCTGAAGCAATGGGTGTAGAATAAAATGTATTTGTGCATTGTATCTAGAGTTTCAGAAGGCTCTCAGCCTCTCTGCGTCCAATGGGACTGACTGTTTCTAATTAGTGTACAGTTGATTTATAATTTACTTGAGAACTGATCTAAGCTAAGAGCAGTTCCAAGTTATCTTGAGGGCTTCTGCTTTCTTGAGGGCCTATGGCTAGAATTGCATTTACTTGAACAAAAAGCAGCTGGAAGTATTTTAGCTGGGCTTATTTAACCTGAAGGAGACAATTTGTAGGGGACAAAATAGCAGCCTCCCAGTACCTGTGAAAAAGTTATCAAGAAGCTGGAACCATGCTCATCCCTGTGTTGAGACAAGTGTAAATTGAAAGGAGGGAACAGGAGTGGATTTGAGAACTCAAGAGCTGGAACAAATCAGTTTCCCAGTGAGGCTGTGCTGTTTGTCCTTGAAGCCTCTACTAGATGTAGCCCTGATCAACTGGCCTGGTGTCATAACAAATCCTGCTTTGAGCAGGAGGTGGAGACCTCTTCACATCCCATACTTTGAAGGTTCCCTCAGAACAAGGATGGAGCAGTGTAAGGTTAGACTACATAGGGCTTCTTTGTCTGTGTGTAGTTGATTACTGGGGGATTAGAAGCAAGTTACAGGGAAGGTACTTACTAGTCTGGAAAACAAATAAAGACCTGCTTGAATTATAGTAATTGCAGACGATTAAGTGCAAATAGTATAATTTTGAGCTTTTTTTTTTTTTTTTTTTTTTTTTTTAAATCTTTCTTCCTTCCTCCTTCTCTCTGCATGACTGATAGTGGATCACAGTTACTGTGGCAAGAAAACTTGAGAGTGGTATCAAATGGACAGGTGGCATGGTGAGGTGTCATTGGATTGAGATGTCTGTGACTGGGAGCTTGACATGCTCTGTCCACAACTTTTTCTGCCTTTAGCTCTGTCATTCAGTTCATATACTCTGACTCTTCACACGGGGTGAGTAAAAAGTCAGATATGTTTCAATTTGTCATGGACATGATTTAGCAGAGGGTTCTTAGGGTAGTATGGTTAGGTTATGGTTGGACTCAATGATCTTTAAGGTCTCTTCCAACCTGAGCGATTCTATGATTCTGCAAAGATATCCTGTTCTCTAGAGCCCTTAAGAAATGAAAAAAAATTCCATAGGAGCAGTGGTAATAATCACAGGTGTGCATTCATCTCTTAATCCATTTTTTTTCCTTGCCTTCACTGTTTGCTTCACTGTGTAACCTGCTGTTTTTCTGGATCTACACTTTAACTGTCTGTTGGTATCAAACTTCCTGTAAAGACTGCCTGCCCATCTGCCAGAGTCACCTTTTGTATTCTTAACCTGATTCTTCTGAAAGCTGTAATATCTTTGAGTATATTCATGTACTTCCATCATTTCACTTCAAAGTTGCTTTTTTAGCACATTCTATGTTTAGCAGACTGAGCTCTGGAGACTTCAAACTGAAGTATTTAAAGCATTTTTTGTAATTTAGGTATTATGTGGACTTTGCTTGAATTTATCATGAAGAGTCGGAGCTCTCTTCCTTTCCTGGAGAAATGTAGATTTTTCTAGCTCAATTAGGAAATTGAAAGTGGGATGTATGGAACGTTTCATAACTGTTTCTTCAGTGCTGTACCTTGAACTTCATGTCAGTTCTGGGAGAGCAGCTCAGTTGATTCAACTGAAATTTCTCTTCTCAAGCTGTCCCAGGGGAAATGCTGCACACACATGCTGCAGAGAGGTCTGTGCTGACATACAGAAAGAAAAATAGTTCTTTTTCTGCATGTTTTTACTCTGCAGTAGCTGTAGTTCTTTTCTTTGCCTTCCTGTATCTGTGGTTACCTCAGGTTTCAGCTTCTGGGGACATGTCTGTCTCAGACTGTGTCTGCATGTTGAGGACAGGTGTTGTTCTTTGAGACAAAATACAGCTTGAGGCAAAGGTGAGGCAATGTGAAAAGGTGGCAATGCCTGTATCAGAGCCATGAACTGTTTTAAAGTAGGAATGTGTTTTCTGGACTGTGTGTGTGGCTCTGTGTCAAAGATTGCAAACTCTTCAGAGCTGGCTGTATGCCTGAAAGCTGTTGTGTTCAGGATAATGGTGGATGCGTTCCAGATTGACACCATGTCCTTTTCATTCACTTGTTATTATTAGTATTTTTTAACAGAAGTAATTATTGCAGCCTTGAAAAAATCATTTCAGTAATGACTAGTTCATCGATTTTCTTTAAGAAATTTAACACAAATTCACTCTACTGCAAACATCTTGTTATATATAATACTTTATATACGTATGTATATAAACACATATATAAAAATAAGTGTAACTGAAGCCTCTTTCTTGAAAAAGTACTTATTACTGTAAAAGAAATACCTTCCTTTGTCGCCTATAAAAAAGTTAGTAATAGTTTATAATTTGGCTCAGATTAGCCAATTAGATATGGACAGATTTTTGGTAGAGAAAGCTCTGCTCTAAAAGAAGAAATAACAGATGAAATAATTAAAAGTAGAAACTAGAAAATACTGAATTCATGAATGGTCAGTAGCTCATTTAACTCAAAACTCCTCAATTCACTTAGTGCTCAAAGAATTCAATGTTTTAATTTTTGAAAGGCGAAGTGAAAGTGTAGGTTCTTCTAAGTGCCAATCTCAGTTGGTAGAAGCTGTTGAGTAATGAATGAACTTCTATGAGTGCTTGATTAATTCATGCATTTGACTTATTACCAGCATTTAATTTTAATGTCTGTACAGCAGCACATGCGTCCTTTGTTGACAGTATGTATATGCAGTAGTGTGGATAGTGTGAACTGTAGGTGCTAATAGAAACTGGTGATCTAAATATGGAAAGTTACATACTAACACAAGTATTTGACCTATGAAGTATACTTTTAAAGAGATGCTGATTGTATCTTTGTAACACTGTTGTTGCATTTTCTTTTTTTTTTAATTTTATTTTAATTTTATTTATTTATTTATTTAACACCTTGTGGAATGCCTTGGTAAATACGTATTGATTTAAGTAAGGCAACTACTGTAGGGATAAAATAAATATCACTCCATGTCGTGCAGTCTGGTAGCCAGGAATGCCTAAGAAGCAGTGTATTGAGAAGCACTGTGCATTGCAAAGTAGGACTTGTGGTGAGCTTCTTAGGAGGAAGCACTTTTTTCAGTATGCTGCTTTGCTTGAATGGCAGGTGGCATGTGTGTTGCATTCCTTAAAAATAAAAACCTGTTTGCAGTTTGAATTGTTGAATGATCTGACTGTGTGCTAGTCTAGGGCTGTCACTTAAAAAGAATAATCTGCACTATATGTTAAATAAATAATTAAATAATCATGGAAATGGAACACATTTGTCTTTGTGAGGGGGTTGTTCTGTTGCTTATGGTTATATTGCAGGGGACTGGGAACTTGTTACCTCAAGCTAAAAAGGTTTGACGCTGGTCAGTATATTCCATCAGAAATCTCATAGGCAAATGGATATTTTCAAATCCCAACTGTGATTTTTCTTTTGTAGTATTGTATGTATCTTATGTACAACTAATTTATTATTATTATTATTATTATTATTTAATTTAGCTTTGTTGTATTTTATAGCTGTGGACAAAACTAAAAACATGATCAGACATGTAATGCTGAATTTAAGACGGGACTTTATGATTTTCTGGCTTTCATTTGATCAGTGTTTCTGTAACAGCTTTGTTGCTTTTGTTGTTGTTGAAGTGGGTCATAAGGGTCTTTAGATATATTCTCTCATTACTTAACTAAGTGCATGCATTTGATACATGTTCCTTTGAACAGTATTTCATGGTCAGAAAATATGTGTGTGTTCACTTCATTATACCAAGAGGAGCACAGAGTTGGAGAAAGATTGAAGTTGCTCTGCTGGCTTTGTATTTTTAGTTTTCTGGTTGGTTATGCAGGATAGAATCCTGACTTAATGGTTGATTCACACTCCAGAAATTCAAAATAATCTTTCATAAAATGAAATAGGTAATACAGTCTGTTGGGGAAACCAGAAAATGTAATTAGTCCATGGTAAATTTACTGCTGGACCATGTCTCCGCTAATGGACCAGCATTACATAGCCTTAAAGATCAGCTTGTTACAGCACAGTGATCTGCTCAAAGTGTATGCGCTGTATTGTTGAAGGACTTCAGTTGTAATTTAACACAACCTTTTCTTTTTCTTTCAAAAGGCGCCTAAACAGAAATAACCTCCAGTTGCTTTCTGAACTGCTCTTTCTGGGGACACCGAAGTTATACAGGCTGTAAGTAGGCATGATACAGTAACTGTTATTCTTGAAAACATGGTGTTGTTTTGTTATTCTGCCTCCCGTTGGGTTTTTGTCTTTTGCCTCAAATTTGCCTAAATACATTTAGGAACACTGATCTTCTAAGTACTTTGACTACTTTGCAAGATTTTTTTTTTAGAACCTAGGTTAGAAATTGATACTTGTATGAGACTAAATACTGTTTCATCTTTTCCTGTTTCTGTTGTTGAAGGAATGAACTCTTGTTGAAGGAATACTCTGGCTTTTTTTCTCCTGTTTGGTCTGGGGGCATGGGTGTTCTTTTGTTTGTTTGCTTGCTTCCTCTGTTAAAATAGCTGTATGACTGGAGATTATGGTCCAACAATATAGCACTGTACAGTACTTCGTCTTTGTTCCTGATTTGTGGCTCTTCACACTTTACCAGAAAAATCAGCACTGACAAATGGTAGCCTGCGGGGATCTCTCCTGTGTCCCTCAGAAAGAAAACAAAGATTACAACATAAACCGAGGATAGAAAAAGCTATGAAATATTTTAGAATAAATACAACTGATAGCAAATTGGATACTTTTTTTTTTTTTTTTTTTGGCTTGATTATTTTCTTTGGTTTGATAATCGTTTACTCATGGCATTTTTATTTTTTTTTTCAAAAATTTGACCCATTGGCTCTGTTTTAAGAACCTCATTTACGCTGCAGTATAAATGTGGAGTTAAGTTCAGATAGTGATTTCTGCAGTTATCCATAAAATCACTCTCTGTAACAAAATTCATTACAAAGCAACTTCATGTTATGACGTATGAATGGGATACAACATGATGTGCTTAAATAGGCTTTGAAAAGATGGTAGAAGTTTAGCCCTATTTTAGTTAAATATATGTATTTGACAGCTTTATTTAGGGTTCAGGTGAGACTTCTGCCATTGAAATCATTGATTTTTAGTTTCATCCTTTGTGTGCTTGGAAAAAATATGTGTAGGTGGAGGAAGGCAGAGTTCTTCTGATTTGTTTTCACTTCAGTATATAAAAATGTTCCCGAGAACAAATGTTATAATGAAGCTTTTATTTTTTAGGAGTTTGTTTCTGTTCTAATATCACAAAATAATAGTTCTTTTTCCCCCTGTTCTGGTAATTTGAAATGGTAAGCTGAAAATTATGCTATTATTGGTATAAACATTTACTTCTGTGTATTTTTGTTTGTTTTCTTTGCTCTGGATGCATGTTTTGTTTCTCAAACTTTCCTGTAGATGCAATGAGTTGTTAAATTACTAGACCAGAAAGCTCCTGAAGGCTTCTGTTCTGACAAACAAAAATATTTTTTCTCTGCTATTGTATTATAATATATTCATACGTGGTTTTATATATTAACAGTTCAGTTTCTTCTATAATTTCCATCAGCAGTCATGGAGATATTACCTCCATCAGGAAGGAAAATGAAAGGGATTTATGATCATTTTATAATTCCACCTATAGTGTAAAGGTTGTTACCTAAATTTGTATAAAATAGAAATGAGCCATAATTTTCAGAGAAAAAAATGGATACACACTTCAGGCAAAATCATACTTCAGTATATTTCACTCAGAATTGTATATTTGATAAAAGCTAGTTTTAAATCTGTAATATCTTTTGACAAAGCATACAACTGCTCATAGTGTAATGGTGGAAAGTAAGAGATCACTGTCTTCAGAGTATTAAATTTCTTCTGCCTAAGGGTTATTGTTGATCAGACCATGAAAGTGAATGTCTGGGTATAATGTATTCATGTTTAAAAGAAAATAAGAATGATACTAAAAATCTATGGTTGCTTAAACTGAATCTGTAATTAAAAAATGTCTAACCAAAAAAAGAACTGACAGTAGTTCAATATTTATTTGGTCAACTTTCAGATTATGTATAGTTTGACCACTCTGATGAGTATAAAGTCATTTGGTTTATTTATTTATTTATTTATTTGCATCTGTTGCTTTAAGTGCTTATGTGTTTATTTATATCCAAATGAATATATCTTGAAGGAGAATTAAAGTTCTCTAAACGTGATCAATAAAATGTATAATAGTCTTTGGGTTTAGTATTTATTTTTGGCATTTAACAGCTAATCAAACATTGTGTGCACTGCATGTTTTCAGCATACTATTGAGCTTCTGTGAATAATAATTACCATTTGACCCTTGGCTGTAAATGAGATGCCAGGTGAAGAAGCACATATGCTTGTTGTGTAGCCTAAATGCAATATAAAAGAAAGAGGGTACACTGTATATGAATTATGATTAGACACAGTTGGTTGCCGCCAGCGGCCGGCTATGCTTTCCCTTTGCTGTCTGCTCCAATTTCTCTTTGGACGGGTTGAGAGAGCACTGCATGTTCAGGTCAAGATGTTTGCCTAGAAATAGTAGTACAGTTGCAGCTGTGTTTGCTGGAGCAAGAGACTAGTTTAAATAGCATTACCATTTATCCAGTCCATTAGCAGAACTCTGTAAAATAATACCAACTCTGCATAAACTACAGGACAGTGTAATAAAATTACAAGCACTTGTTGACAGATGGGAAGTGTAAGTAAAGGAAAGCGATAGGTTGAGAGTTTAAAAGAGACAGTGCATTATTTCCCATGCCTAGAGACTCTTATTTTCAAAGGTAATTAGATGAATTATTTTTAAGGTTATTTTCTTTCAGATTTATCAGCCTTCTGAGAAATCTCTTGGAACCAGTTAAAATGGATAATTTAGTCAAAGCAGAAACTGATTCTCCCATTAAGAGTTATCTGCAGAGGTGTTTTGACACATACGTTTCAATAGGAAGTAGTATGCTAAAAATAGTCTGACTAGTGCTGAAGGGTATATTAATCTTACCTTGCAAGATCTCTTTCAAAGAAAAACATACATGTACCTCTGTTTTGACGCAATAATGTTAAAATTTAGGTGCTGCTGTAAATCCCACAGGGTAATACAAGTCCTGCTGCAACAAGTACTTTTCCCGCAAGCACAGGATGTGTTGTTTCCAGTGACCCGTGTGCCTGCTCGCAGTGACTCACCCAGCATCCATGAGGGTGCTTTAATGCGGGGAGCTGGAGAGGGCTTAGCTGAGGCAAATGGATTTTGACTGCTTTCTTTGGCTGGTTAGAGCGCAGCTCATTGATTGCTGTTTGCTGCAGGATACCGAGGACCAGACCAAAGCTTTTGGAGAATTTGGTTTTAAAAGATACCTTTATAAATCAGTGGCATGTAAAGGGTATTGGATTCTACACAAAAGCCTGTCCCTTTTAGTTTTCATTTCTTGAACTTGGAAGGAGGTGCAAGTTCCCTTACTGACCAGTATTTTTTGTATGAATTAGGCAACACTAGCTTTGAAAGAAGCAGTCTTTCTTGTTGACATGGCCTGATTTTGCATGTTAGAAAGGAAAGACAGTATGATGTACTTGAAAAGAAAAATGTTGTGAATGAGAGATTTCTCCTCTGACAGAAAAATAAGCACTTGGTTTTGAGATGACTTAAATGCAAAACAGAAATCAAATAATTAAGAATTAAAGAAAAAAAAAAACAAAAACATAAACATAAATAAGGGAAAAAATAAAAACTTTCAAAAATAATCATGGGCCAGAACAGCAGCAGTAACAACAACAACAACAAACCACGCTGCATGGGGGGCCCTTGCAAAAATTCTTCCTGAATTAATTTCTGCCAGCTATGATTAAAGTGTGTGGTACTAGATGTGTCAGACACCATAGTCTCTGCTTCATTTTACTCTTGGCCTCTCTGGCCTCTGCCACAATAAATCCCACAATGGCTGGGCAGGAATTGCAGGTTACAGTTGCTAGGGTTACCGTTGTCCGGCCGGGCTGCCATCATCACTCATCCGCCCGCTGCCCCGCGCACTCCTGTCGGAGGGAGAAGGAAAGTTCTGCTGTTTTTCCAGCTGCTGCAGGGGAACCTGTGATTTGCATCATTTCCTGTCATACCTTTTCATTTTTTATTTTTCTTATGGTGAAGGTAAAAAGCAATCAGAGATATGAATGGAAAATAAAGGAAAGAAGTGGTGGTGTGTATGAGGTGCTAAAGCAGTGACTTTCTAAGTATTTTAAGACGCTGAATTTGTTTTTAAGGTAGCTGTATTTGGGACTTAATTTATTTGTCATATCCCATCCATTTAATGGTAATCAATAAAGTGGTATAAATAATGGTAACAATAAATAATAATAATATAATAAATAAATAAAAAATAAATAAATAAATAAATAAAAATATGTATATAAATAAATATATAATAATAATAAATAATATAATAAATAATTGTAACAATAGAGGCTGCAGCTGTAGGTAGGTATTTATCTTCAATTTGAATGCCTTAAATAATGAAGAAATCACTCATTAGAAAATGCTTGCTATCACACCACTGAAATCTTCTTGCAACTGCAGACAGGTGAGTCTTGAGTGTTAAAAGTCCAAGGAGGAGCATGGGGGGGGGGTATTTCCCCTTTCCTGTCAGCACTATTGGTGAGTCTCTTTTCTTCAGCAGGCAGGTTGGTAGAGGAGATGCTGTTGGATCAGCGTAACGGAGGAGCTTTCCTTCTGCTCTGTGCTGTGGTATTACTGTGCTTTGGCTTGTTACAGAGGTGTGCTGGTTGTCTAACAAAAGATTTATTGGGACAGGATATTTATTTATTTATTTATTTATTTATTTTCCATTTCTTCTTTAATTATTAATTGAAATTCTTGTTGGATCTGTCCTGGTAGAGTTTGCTTTCTGCCATTGCTTTCAGTTTTTATGGTTTGTTATGAAGCATTCTAGCAGTCTCTATGTAATCTTTCAAAGTTTTTTTTTATTTTATTTTAATGAAGAATTATTGCATATAGTAAATATATAAAATGAGTGTTCAGTTTTGACTTCATGATATCATAAGCTAGTAATTAAAAGGAAATCTTTAACACAAGACTAATTACTATTTTTTGCAGTGTGGGCACCTCATTTTGAAATTTGCTAATGGAATGAATTGTCACTAATTTAAAGTTGTGCTCCTCCAGTCTAGAATGCTTTCAGAATGAGTTTGGTACCCTGTGCTGCAAGTCCATTGTCAGTTCTGTGAGATTTATTTTTGCTTTTATTGCAATCTGTGTCTAAAAATGGAACTACTTAAGAATACAAGAATTGCTTGGTGGTTAAATTGCCAATGTTGAGGTTTGTTACCTGTACAAAGGAGCTCAGTAACCAAGAGTGGGTAACCTGTCATGCTGTGTTTGTTGTACCTCTTCTCTGGTATTCATTTCTGGCATGGAATATCTAGGAGATGAATTTCTGAAAGATTTTATGAAGACTGATTTTTTTTGTTTGTTTGTTTGTTTGTTTGTGATGTGGTTGGTTTGTTATTGTTTGTTTTTGCTTCTCTGTCACCTGCTCATTTTTTAATCTAGAGAGAAAAGTAAATCAGGAGCTAGATAATTCTGTGCAGCTTTGCTTGCATGTGCATCCTTCCTCTCATTCTCATCCTCTACCTCTACCTTTGGTTCTCATTCTCTGCTGTAACATTTCAACACAGGAAATCTGATTGCTCTTTGCAATGCAGACAGCAAAATAAATGCCACCACTGCTTTGCTTCAGACATAAGCCATTTTTATGTATGGTAAAAGATGACAAGATGACTTTATAGAGATCTTGGAAGCGCTGAAAAAACTTGTGCAGTGCATCAGGTGGTTTATTTGTCAAGCGCCAAAACAAGAACATATATATGCATTTCATGTGCAATTTGCAGTAGTTACATCCTAGCAACAGCAAACATTCAGGCTTAGCTTTAGTTGAGTGGAAGTGTTGGTGGAACCAGAATGAACTTTTGAAATGTAATCATTGTGACGAGTGGGAAGGGGGAGGAACAATGGGTAAAATACATTATCACTATGTTTGACCGTTATTAGAGTTCTAATATCAGTCTTCCTGCCCTTTGGTACTTTAAAGTCTTATAATCTGTGTGCTTTCCATGAGCTATGCTATCTTTTGTATTTTTACAGCACTGCTGTATAGGGGTAAAAAATAGTGGGCCAAATGCACAGACTTAAACATCGCTGCTTGATGTAATAATATGATGAGAAAAAAAATTGGAAAAAAAATTCTTATGAGCTGGGTCTCTCAATATCATTAATTGTTTTTAATTTTGACATAATGGATGTTAGGTTTAAATTGTAGTTCAGTTTGTCTTTCTTTACTTATAAAAGAATGCTTTTTTTCCTTAATGGCAGTTTTTCCTATGCAATGAGATAAAATGTCATATTGCATTGAAATTCTGGAGCTGTATGCTAACTATGCACCTAAGCAGATCATTAGTCTTTACATGATCTTCAGTACTGAAGCTGTAGTTTAGTATTTGCGCTGTGTATTTGTTTGTGTTTCATTATAGTAAACATTCCAGAACTATTTATAATTTCTTTTAACCTTAATGTGGAAATTATGTTAAAAATCAAGCAAACAATTTATAGCTTACTGTTATTCTTCTCAACCAACATAAATAATCTGTGGTATTCAAAATCTCTTCTGCTGTTAACTGTTGATATTTAAATGCTAATCACACTAAAAAAAATGCTTATTCAGGCCATAGCACTTTTAAAATAACGTGATAATATTAAAAATGATTAAGAAATCTACTTCAGTAGTTATGTCCAGGTCATATTGACCTCCTTGGCTCTGAGAATAAATAAGCATCCTCCATATTTTTGTTGATGTGATAGTGATTAAATTGGAGAAGTGAATACCTGCTTTTTTGTGTTGTTGTTTTTTTTTTTTTTTTGTTTGTTTGCTTGGTTGGTTTGGGTTTTTTTTGTTTTTGTTTTTTTTTTTTTTTAGTGTGAAAATGCAAGTAGCAAGTTTGGGATCACCTGTATCTGTGTTAGGGTTAGTCTCTGAGATTTTCCTGGAGGGTTAACTTTGACAGGTTTGGCAAATTGTGACATAGGAAACCTTTTAGGCAGGAGTTAAGTAGGAAACTGAGTATCAGTGACGGAAGTAATAAAAAGTAAAAAGGCATGTCAGGGGAAATGCTGTTATTATGTGGTGCAGAAACATGGTGTGAAATGTTATGTATAAAGAGGACATCTGTAAGTCTCCACTTGCACAGAGCAGATATTTAAGTGAGCTGTGTCTTCTTGATTAAAGTAATAATAATAATAATAATAATAATAATAATAATAATAATAATAATAATAATAATGGAGAAAGGAATAAATCAGGCCAAAAGAAAATGTGAAAGTATATAGACTTGTCCCTATGATGGTGAGTTTCTTCTGCGAGTGGAAGATTAAAGCCTTAAGTAACTGAATAGCTGAGAAAAATCCAAAGAAAGGTTGATTGCTTCCCCTCCAACAGTTCCAATTGATTGAAAAAAGCCTAATTTAAAGTTCTGTTTGTTCTGTGTCTAAAACCATCAGAATTTTCTTTTAGAACTGGAGGAATGCTCTGGAAGAGAAAGAATCCAAGGATAAAAAGTCATTGCAGGCCAACAATTGTTCCTAATCCTCACAAAATGCTGGAGAAATTAAATTTATTCTTTATTGCTCAAAGTGTTACCTAGGTCACTGGGCGATGGGAAAATTGAACTGGAAGTCGAGTAGGCACAATCTTTGTTTTGTGTCTAGATGCTTAACCTTAGACATGACAAGGAATCTTAGTGTGTTGTGGGAACTTGGTTCAGAGTATTAACACCAGGACGTTTATTACCCTGGATTTATAATAGGCTAGGCTGTCAGTAGATGAAAATGTTGTGTTTACATTTCAGTGTTAAATGATCATTTAATTAACACCTAAGGAGGAAAAGGAAAAAAAAAAAAAAAAAAAAAAAAGAACTTGTGAAATTCTTAGCAGCTTTTATTGTTGGTTTCCTTGGAGGTTTTAATATCCAAGATACGGTGCAGTTGCTTCTATAAGTAAAGGCAGAAAAGACATTTATGAATGTAGTCAAGAAGGACAGACAGTTTAACCCCTGTTGACCCTTCATCCTGCATGTTGATTTATATAGCGTTTAAATGCATTGAATTTGTTTTAAAGCTTCTCTAAAGTTACTCACTTAGGAAAAAAAACATATCTTGTTTGAATGCTTTTTAAGCATTTCCTGAATTGTACATACTTATAAAGAGCATAGAGTATTTGTGCTTTTCAGTCAAAATAAATTCTTTAAATTCTTGTTGATACACTATATATAATTATAATAGGTTTAAAAATAATAATAATAATAATAAAAAAGTTAAAGATCATTTTTGTACAAGGCTTTCCTGTATGCTCAATAAGAATATGTGAGTTTTTTTTTAAGAAAGAAGTGTTTGAAACAGACAGTATATCATGCATTGGTTGTAGCAGCTACTGTCTGAATTCTTCAAAAGAAGTCAGAATTGGCAAGGGAAGCAACATTACTACAAAAATGCATACCCACTTGAGGCACTGGAGGTGTATTTTCATATGTTCAATTGTATCAAAGTCAAGGCTATCTGAAAGCTTTAATTTGCTTTTGGTCCTTAATAATACTTTTTG
The DNA here is from genome assembly GCF_039878825.1 of Excalfactoria chinensis. Lineage (NCBI taxonomy): Eukaryota > Metazoa > Chordata > Aves > Galliformes > Phasianidae > Excalfactoria > Excalfactoria chinensis. The sequence goes on from NC_092828.1 coordinate 15,342,643, forward strand.
TTGTAATGCTGATCTACAAATGTTCTTTGCAATAATGTTGCCCTGCAAATCGTGTTTGAATACTATTTTCATCCTAGAGCTAAAGCTAAATGAAATGATCTTGGTTAAAGAGCAGCTGCTCTTCAACTGATACATTTTTATGAGTGCTATAGTAAAAACTGAAATTACAAAATTACAGCCACATTGAGATGTTTTTGGAGTTCTTTGTTAGAAGTGTATTTTTTAATCTGTCTCTGCTTAAGGAGGAAAACCCCAACTTTAAAGCATGTCAATAGATTAATAATGAAAACACAGCACAGCTTAATTCAATTATTGACGACAATTTTTTGGTATACTTTTCATTTTTACTGATGATCATATCCTTTACAAGTGTCAATAAGTGAGTTGGAAAAAACTTAGGAATCTGCTGATACAGTAAAATGTCTCTTTTCTCCACACAAATGACATAAAACATCCAACACTTGATGAGATGTTACAGCTGCAGCACAAGTTCTATTTGCCAGTGAGATTTCAACATTTTCCAAACTTCCCCCAATATATTTATTAAATTGAAACCTAATATTCAGTTCTGGGCTTGTCAGAAGTATTTGCATTTGTTTTTCTTGTAAGTTCTTGACTGTTTTCAGTTAAAGCAGGGTAATGATGTTCATTGACTACATTTTTTGGTGTTTTTAGTTGAAATTTTTGTTTGTCCCTCTGAGTTGGGATATTGGATGGAGGAGTACTTGGGATAAAAGGGAGGCTTGACATGCACCATGCTTATATTACCTTCTCTTCACAGTGCAGTTCTGGTAGAGAATTTTAGATTCTTTGAACTGTTGAATAAGTACGTGTGCAGTAAGATACAGGCTGAACTTCAGCTGAAGCCACAGTGCACTGTTGTGCAAAGGATCCTGTGGGTAGGCCACATCAATTCTAAGCAGCAATTACAGGGACCCTACTTAAGGTAAGGAGAAGTGCAAATAAAGTGCAACATTTAGCCTCAAAGAGGAGAGCTGAAGGGAGGGGTGCAGCAAGGAAGAGCTGAGCCTGTTGTCTCGATTTTGTTGTAAGAGTCTTGGGGCCTCGGCTGGTGGTGTTATTTGGGAAAGGTTGCTCTTGAATACAGAGAGGGGTTTATTCTCTCCTGCAGGTACTTGAGGGGCTCTACTAGTGGCTGTTCAGGCCCACCTCACAGGGAATAAAGCTGAGACTTGCTGAGCCCTTTTCATCTCTACAGCCAGGCCCAGGTGCAGACCCTTCCCAGCTCAAGGGTATTTACAGGACCATGCTCTGAAGGCTTCTTAGGGTAACACATACAAGAGACAAAATCTTTACCTCTTTCTTTTTCTTTCTCCTTCTGTTCAGACAGTTCAATGACATTTTTGTTCTGTTTTGCTGAGAATGTCTAATTCACAGTGCTGTACAGAAGGGTTATATGCATTTTTTAAGGTAGCACTTCATAGTGTGCATGAGGGGAAGTCTGGTGAACATGGTCCAATGCTTTTATTAGTGTTTTAGTACAATGCAGATAGGAAACATCAAGTCTCTCTCTTTTTGTTTTGTTTCTTCTTTTCCTTCTGTGGATTTTTTTTTTTTATTATTATTATTATTTTTTATTTTTTTTATTTTTTTTATTTTTTTTATTTTTGAATGGTGTATAGCTGGAAGAGATTTAAGTAGCTGACTGAACTCAAAACTGAAAAGGTTGCATCTTGTAAGTTTGATAAGGCCCACAGGGAAGGGTTGCAAAGATAGGATAACAGCTAATGTAATGAAAGGGTATTTGTAGTAGCTGCTTCCCTGAATGTAAAGATATGAAAGGCTAAATGGAAAGAAGAAATGGGTGTAAATGTGTGTCTTAAAGTGGTGGGAAAAAATCTGAAAGACTTAGAAAAACTGGAGAGAGTGTAAACTATGTGTATTAAAAACAAAACAAAAGCAAATGAAACATTCCAACAAACATGCACACAGGCTTTGGGAAAACAGTGATATTTCTGAAATTAGAGAAAATTTCTGTTTAATCCTCAGTGCTCTACTTCTACTTTTCTTCATTGCAGTATGAAGCAATAAGATTGTTCATTTTTGTGCATATGTATCACATATATGGAAGGAAATGGAATGTAAAATATTTTTTAACTACACATTATAGTTTTGCAAAACCAGTGAGAAGGTGAGGTGTTTTCTTCTAGCTAATATTGTTGTGGAATGTTCACCTGAAAAGTTTTTATTTCTTCTCTGTTTGCTGTGACACTAAAAATATTTCACTAGAATTTTGGCTACACTGAGTTTCTCTCTTCTAATCAGTTGCAAAAGCTATTGTTTTTTTGTTGGTTTTCTTTCCTTAGCCAAATGAAATCAAACTGAAGTGGATTTGAGTTATGGAGGAGGCTTTACAATGAATATGTGCTGTTAGCTTAGTTATGTAAGAGTTGAATAGAGGCAGAATAGTAGTATTGTGTGTGTGCATATACAGAGGGAGAACAAAGAGCAAAACTAGGAGAAATGTAATTGAATTAGGAGGTTGGTTGATCAAGAAAAGATTTCTGCAGCAAGATGTAAGTCTTTGAGATGGATGACCTAAGAAAGATCATTTGGCATACATTCAGTATCTAGTTAAAATTCTAGCAGTACTTCCAAAGTAAATGAATTCTTATTAAAGAAGTGGAACTTGTCATTCTTCTGGAATTACAAATTCATAAGATATAATATTTGGGAAAAAGGATGCGTGTTGGATTGTTATGGTGGTAGTAGAAAATCAAAGCTTTATTTGCCACGAATTTTACTCAGTGCAGATCTCTTTACCACTCTTTCTGCTGCAAGCTGTCTTCATAGTGAATTTATCTACAAAGAAGAAAAGTCAGGACAATGGAGTAATTCTATTCTACATTGTGACAGCTTGCACTGTTATGTTTTATGTAGTGTATTTGACAAGAATGGTGAAATGGATTCAAGAAGGGAGGAAGCATTACTAAAAAACTGTACTTCTCATGCCTGGATAGATCCAAGAGATTGAATTGGTAATGGGAAGAGAAGTATGAAACATGCAGAAGCTAATATTTCATGTGGTAGTGTTAAATATTGTATTTATCAGTGCAGGTTAGAAATCTGCTGATGGCTGTTATGTTTGTCTTACAAGAGCTACTGATCATCATGGTAGTTTTAATAATGGGATCTAGTCTAGCCTTTCAACAATGGGAGAAAAAATGTCGCATTATCAATTTATTATCTCAATTGCTTTCTTTTAAATAAATATAAATTAGGGTAGACAAGAATTGTCATGCTTTAATTAAAAAAAAAAAAAAGTAGAAATATTTTAATATCTAAATAAAATCGCTAGATTCTTACTGTTCCTGTAGCAGAGATGAAGATTTGTTACTTCTGAAGTAAAGTGATGTTAACATGTTTTGTGTATGTTCTACAAGAATGATGAGTATTCATAGCTATGCCTTTCTGGCATACAGCAAGGCCTTAGTATATAACTTGTGGGTATCCAAATAACATTGGCAATAGTACTTGCTAGAGCCTGCATTATGATGTTTAAGATGTTAACATAGAAACAATAACAGAAAACACACAGTCTTAGAAATAATTGAGGGAAAGACATAATGAAACTGGAGATTCCTGCCTGAAAAAGGTTTATTTGAGTTTATCCAAAAGAAAGCAGTTAAGAGAACTAGTACCTTGTATTCATTAAATCTTACATTGTCATTTGATGAACTAAATGTGCATTTGAAACTTAGTATCTTCACACAGAGTAAAAATGTGGTAAAGGATGCTTTAGTTCTAATTCATGATTCCTTACAAATACAGTGTGTTTGGGTTTTTGTTGTTGTTGTTGTTTGTTTTTGGCTTTTTACTTTCTACTTGGTTGAAAATGGAACTTAGGCTTGATCTTGTAGCAGTATTCAGTGCCTTTTATTTATTTATTTGCATAATCTAGCTGTGGGTGGGATTGTTTTGTAAGAAATTCTGCTGTTTTTAATCTTTTTTTTGTTGTTGTTGTTGTTCATTTTACTTGCGTTTTTAAATTATGGTTGTATGACTGCATATTGTCCATTGTGTTTTATTTTGGCTTCTGAACTCAGGAAGATTTTCCAATTACTTTGCTAAATACAAATGTTACAGAAAGTGTTTTAACATCTTGCTCTACTCAGTAATAGTGCAGGACTCATGGATTTGGCGAATACTTAAACAAACAAAACAAACAAACAAAAAAAAAAAATCAGTTTTGGTATGTCCAAAGAATATAAAGACATAAAATGATCAGTGCATGCCTATAACTGAAGTGCTTATATTTTGGTATTCTATGGTTAATGAATTTGTCTGGAACTGTTAGGAATCATCTCCTTTTCAAACTAATATGTGGAAAACCTTGGCTCTATTTTCTGTTTAGGTTAATAAATAAATAAATTCAACACCCATATAACTATGACCAATCATAAAAAAATAAAAAAAGATTAAAGTTGAAAACAATGTTCAGTTTTAAGTTGGGTGGTCCAGAAGATTGAAAAGATGTTCTCTATTTTCTTTCAGTTTCTTACCAGAGGAAAATAGCATACAACCAGAAATCACATTTTAATTGATGCTTTATTTTGCTTTAGCCTTAATTAGAATATCCTGCTGGGTGTAGTTTTATCAGTAGTGCCTTTGAGATTGTGTAATGTTTAAAGAGGATTACACCACATAAAACTTTCCAGTTATGAGATTAAAAAAAAGAAAAAAAATGTGTTGTGAATTAACTAGGCTTGAAAGGGAGCATGGTGAGCTTTTGGAGGAGGTTAAAGCATGTATGATAAATGTAGTTTTGTTTGGTCTTTGTTTTATCCTTTCTATTTTGTTTCTGTATGTGAGGCTGGAGATATGAATCTGTTGTAAATGCTCCAGAAAATATGAAGGGAAAAGAAGGAAATATGCATTGAAATTTTATATAGAGTTGGTACTCTGAAGTAAGACTAGGTAGTGTTTGAACACATGGCAATTTCCTAAAATAAACACAGCCACAAAGGGAAAATGTGATAATGTCTTGATGATGATGAGTGTCTGCTGTTACAGGTCCAGTGAGATGCAAGCGCCAACAACCCAGTCTCTACAATCATGATCCAAATTGTAATGAAGAAATTTGGCAGCTCTGATACCTTTATATGAATGTATTACCATGGCTATGAAGATAAATATTTCCAAAGTGGAAATACTAACAAATACATAGTCACTTCCAAGCAGATTATAAGTGAAGAGGCATACTAAAGGAACCAAGATAAATAGGAAAAGGAAATGTATCTTCTGAGTATGTGTTCCATTCCCGTTTCCCCGGGCTTGGTTCTTCATTTTAAAATCACTGTATTTAGACAGATGTATTCTTTGTGAAAGCTGAATGCTAATTTCTTAATTTTTTCCAACTTCCTTCCTGTTCTTCCCCTCTTGTGACTCTCCTCTTATGCAAACATCCCTGATTAAAGCCTAAAGCTAGCTGGAAATTTTCTCTATTGTAGACCAGTGAGCTGTTGGATACCACAAACTAACAAAGTGCAAGAGCTGAGGTTTATCCTCAGGAGCAGACTCCCCCTTGTGGGTGTGGAGCCTGTTACTTGCCAGCCTTTCATGTCCCTTGTGCTGCATAAATTTAACCTACTTTTCCACCTTTTAAAATTTTTATTTATTTTAAATTAATATATTTAAATAATTCCAAAGCATGGTTTTGTATCCTTAAGTAGCTTTCAATGCAGACTGACCTGAAAAAAAACTAAATCAGAAATCAGATTTGTAGAATGGGAAATATATTGCCAAAGTACAAAGATCTTTCATATTTTTTTCAGCCCCTTCTCCTTCCTTTAAATATAATCAATTCCTGTATAAACACAGTACATCATCTCTTTCTTAATGTTCTGCCTAGCTTCTCTGATAATGAGGATTGTGTCCTGCAGTGGATGTCTACCATATGGTGCTCATACCTGCTGTGAGTACCAGCCCTTGGTGGCTGGCAGATGACTTTAAGTCAGGTTCTCTGGGTTCCTCTGCCAAAGGTTAAGGAGAGCTGTTTTGCCTCAGATAGACTGAGATGTCTGTCCTCTGTTTAGAATTCCGATGCTGGAATCTGCAGTGGAATCTGGGCCATGCCAGAATTCAGAATTTCAGAAATTAAAATTTTGAATTTCATGGGTAGAGTCTCAAACTGTTGAAGACAGTTTATCCAGTCTTGTCACTTGGCTGACTCATCCTTGCAAGGTGTTTAATGCTGCTCACTGAGTGACTTATTTACATGAGCTTAAGAGGCTTTTCTCCTTGCTTGCTAGCCCAAGCTGAATGACTCATCCAGATCAAGCTGTTGACAGAAGAGATGCTGTCGGAGCTGCAGATGGCACTGCCAGCATCTTAATGAGATCTGGTGCCAAGGCAAGCATATGAAAGTGTAGGAAACAATACTGTAAATTGCAAGTGAATCTTGAAAGATAGAGATGTGCCTGCCGATGAAAGATGCTGTGTGTTTTTCATAGTGATGAGAAAATTAATCTTCCCTGCTTTACCATTTCCATTAGTGCCAGCTCTTTAATTGGACTGATAAATCAATCAACTCAATGTCCTTGTATTAGGCATCATTTCTGAAGTGCATAGTAGTCTGGGGTAACATGCTTACCTTTTGAAATACAGGATCCACATGGTCATTCCAGATTTTCTTTCTTCTTCTACCAGTACTAACCAGCACTCCAGTAATGTATGCATATAGCATTCCAGCTGAGCGAGCTGAACTCTATGACTCTCCTTTGTTCTCCTTTTGTTCTCATTAACCAAGTCTGTTGGTTACTGTTCTGACACTTTTTTCAGTGTGAAATGAATTAGATGACTCTGAAAGAAGGTAGTGGCAGACTATACTACCAATTGATAAAACCTGAACTTTGAACCAGAAAAGAAATGTGGAAAATTACACATACATAATGCACTGTGTTGCACATGATCACTTGGTAATACGGATTACAATTCCCAAGAATGTTGTTTAGACACAAAATACCTGTAAGACATTCCAGAAGAGAAGAATTCACATTATGATAGGTACTACTTCCTAAGCTGTTACTCAGTTAAGATTTGGTGAAGGATGTTAATCGTTCTCCTGTTTTTGTGAGCAGGTATTTTGGGTTTTGGACAGAGCTTTTTTTTTATTTTTACTTCGCTCTTTTTTTTTTTTTTTTTTTTTTTTTTTTTTTTTTTTTGTGGTTTTTGTTTCTTCAGGAAACATGAGCCCATCAATCTCTTAAAAAAGAGTCATTGGACAGGGAATTTCAGTACATGAGTTTATATTTCCTCATTAATACAAACTCTGATAATGTGTATTGCAATCAAACCCATAATCTGACATTGTGCCAGCTTAAGTTTCTTGGGCAGTTGGGAGCTTTATGCTAGTCAGATCTACTTTTTAGATGTTATGGATCAATGAAAGAAAAAAATATGTGCAATGAAATAGAGTCATTTAATGGGTAAGATGTCAGCAAAAATTTCTGGTGTCACTATTTCTTCTTGCATAACTAGTCAGAGTTCAGAGGATACCATAGAATCGTTTGAGTTGGAAGGGATCTTTATAGGTCATTTAGTTCATCTTCTCTGCAGTGAACAGGGACACTAACATCTAGATCAGGATGCTCAGTGCCCCATGCACCCTGACCTAGAATGTCTCCAGGCATGAGACATTGTGTTTAAACATCCTCTTCAGTTATCACATTTATCAGATTCTTGGGTGCAGTGAAAACTGTCTTCTCAGTTTCTTGAATATAACATTTCTAATTTATATCATTTCTTCTTTCCTATGAACATTTACCTGAACATTGTTATGTCCTTAGTTGCTATTGACTTTCACAGTGATCTCCATTAATAGACACAAGGATATCTAGCCTTATCATAGAACGATTTGGATTGGAATTTATGATAATCTATTTCCATCTCCCCTGCAATAGGCAGGGATGCCTCCCACTAGACCAGGTTGCTCAAAGTCTCACCCAGCCTGGCCTTGAATGCATGCAGGGACGAGACAACCATAACCTCTCTGGGCAACACCACTTTAGAGAGTTTCAGCTACTCACCACTCTCATGGTAAAGAATTTCCTCCTGATACCTGGTCTAAATCTTCCCTCTCCTTTTGCTGCATGCCCTCCTCAGCTTTTCTGTAGGCTCAGTTCAGGTACTGGAAGGCTGCTGTAAGGTCTCCTCAGAGTCTTCTCCAGGCTAAAGAGCCCCAACACCTGTCACCATAAAGGGGGACAGAACTCTAATTATCTTTGTGGCCCTCCTCTGGGCCCACTCCAATGGCTCGAAGTCCTTCTTGCTTTGCGGGCCCCAAAACTGACTGCAGTACTCCAGGGGGGTCTCATGAGAGCAGAGTAGAGGGGTAGGATCACCCCCTTTGGCTTGCTGGTGACAATTCTCTTGATGGAACCCAGGATACAATTGGCCTTCTGGGCTGCATGCACACATTGCTGGCTCACATTGAATCTTTCGTCAGTCAACACTCCTAAATCCTTTTCCTCAGGGCTGCTCTGAAGCAGTTATCCACCCAGCCTATGTCTGTGCTTGAGATTGCCCCAACCCAGATGCAGGACCTTGCGCTTGGCCTTACTAAACTTCATGAGGTTGGCTGTTGAGATTCCTCTGAATGGCATCCCTTCCCTCTAGCATGTCACCTGTACCACTAAGCTTGGCATGACCTGCAAAATTGCTGAGCATGCACTTGATACTGCTGCCCATGTCACCTACAAAGATGTTAAATAGAACCTGTCCTAATTTGGATTGCCTAGGAATGCCACTCTTCACTGGACTCCACTTGGATATTGACCTGTTGACTACAACTCTGAGTGTGACCACCCAGACAATTCCTTACCAGCAAGTGGTCCTATCCATCAAATCCATATTTTTCCAATTTACGAACTAGGATGTTGTGCTTGATAGTGTCAAATGCTTTGCACAAGTCCAGGTAGATGATTTCTATCTTTTCTGGAGAAAATTACTTGCTTTCTGTTGAACATTTTATTTTCTGCACTGTTAGTGGAAAATCTAGTTAGCTTTACAGTAAATTATTTCCAAGGTACTTAGAGTAAGTATCTGTTTCAAATAAATGACTAAAGGAGATTTCACATGTAACATTTCCATCTGCACAAAGGTAACCATGACATTACTTTATGTTTCTTGTGCATGCTAGTGGCTTTAATTTAGTATGGTCGATGATTGTGTTAAAAATTTTAATTACCGAGGTTTGTGAAACTACTTCCAAGTACAAGGGGGGTATTTGTAGAAAACCGTACAGATTGACAAGTGATTGACAGAGTAAACAGTCCCACTGTTTTCCGATATCTGCAGCATTGCACCACAGCATGGGATACCACATAAGCCCCAGGAAGTAGTTGCAATCCTATTTTTATTAAACTCTTGCTACTAATACATCTTAACATTATTAATTTGCAAAATAATTGTACTGCTATTTTTCTTCTTTTCCTTAGAAAGCTTCACTGTTAAGTTGCAGTTTATAAAGCACTATAATGATATAACCTAGTAGTTATATGAGGGGGTGGGGGAGGGGAACAAAAACATTTTACAATGAAAACTGCTTAGTATTCTAACTGAAGATTATCAGCTTTTGTCCTAATTGCCTTCAGAGCAATACCCATCTAGAAATAATCTATGTAGCTCTTAATATTCCCTAAAAAAAAAAAAAAAAAAAAAAAAAAAAAGATACAGACTCACCTTTTTCCACACTCCTTCCCCCTTTCCCATCTGCCCTGCTATAAACAGGAGAAAAGGGAAAAAAAAAAAAAAAAAAAAAAAAAGCCACAGAAACAAAAAAATAAATATCTAAAACCAAAAATGGCTTCATTGATTCACCCTGAAGGTCTTTGCTTTGTAATAATTGGTAAATCCAAGGATCCTCTTGACTAATGCTTTGTTTTGCAGCTGAAGATGATTATTGACATTTGAACAAAGAAAGTAATTTGCACATTTTGAAGGTTTTGCAGTTTTAATTCTAGGAAGCCAGAAAGCAGCTAATGTAAATTTCAGACAGTGGTGCAACTTAATCTTGAAGTGTTGCACGGGGGGTCAAGCAAATACACATCTGTCATATCTCAGGTGAAGGGGACTGGTGATGGTTCTTTGCTAACTGAATCTTCCGCTGTGAAACAGTCTTCAGATATGTTCTCAAACAGGACTCCCATTTCATATAAGAAGCCCCCTATTTCATGTTGCCTGCGGGTTTCACACAGCTTCCTTTTCATTTCATACTGATTGTGAATGAAATGGGCTATGACCAACTGTTGGACTATGTTAAGTATTGTAGAGCCAGTCCGAAAACTTCATTGTTGGTACAGAGAATTCCAAGGTGTCAAGTGAAGAGAGGCTTCTTAGGTTTGTATACTGTGTTTGTTTTTGTTTAAAAAATATATATTTCCTTAGGTTTTACCTTTAGCCAGCACTCTAAATTTGATAAGTATTTTCACTCTGCCTCTTCCTAAAATATCAGAGTCCTGTTTTACCTTTTCTGTATAACTCTAAGACATTTTGGTTGTGGATGATTAGATAGTGACATGCATGGCAAACATTGTCCTAAAGGTGTGGCTTTTGTGGTTATAGATATTAAGAGAACTGGTATGCACTCATGAGTTCTGCTGAACACAGTGAATTAATAGCTGAAAATATTATGACCAAGTTAAAGTATCTGGGGAATGAAATCAAAGCTATTTCTTTATACAGTATGTGCTACTACCTTCCTTTGGACCTGTCCACAGTATTTTGGAAGTAGCATCCAAATCTATAGACCTGAGGCAGCCTGAGCTCATTCTGCTGCCTCTTAGGAAACTGCTGAGCAACAGCAGAGAGGTCTGGAGCTGCTCAGGAGGATGAACCAACTAAGCAGAAGCTGGTGAAAGAGCATTTGTGCCCCTTTCACTCTTGAAGAAGCAAGGATGCTTCTGGCAATGGGGAGGAACGAAGACACTGTCCATTTTGCTACTACTTCTCTTTAGAAGTCATTCTACTATAATGGATCTACTGTTTCTTCTTCTGGAGGTACAAGGTTTTATTAGTTGTAAAACCAGAAAAGAAGACAGTGGCTGAATAAATTCACTGATAGGTTAAGGAACTTTTCACATTGGGAATAAAACAGAATACAGACCAATAAAAAACAATATCTATAAATAAAAAGAATAAATTCTGAAATTGAGAATGAACTAACTTATGTGTTGCAGTTAATCTCTAGGTGTATTTTTATGCTTTGCTATAAGCTTCAGCATCTTGAGTAGTTTTTATTTTGGGAAATAAATAGAATTTTTTTTTTATTTTATTTTTTTTCAAGCATTGTTTTACTTAAAGTTTTCGTAACAGGTTTCAGGTATTTTCATGACAGAATTACTGGGCTTCTTCTAATGATTCGACTTGTAAGGGTAAATATTCTTTTTCCAGAATATAAAAATTCCTCATGAAGAAAATTCCACAATAAGAGAACTCAAATATTTTTTCTGTAACTCTTTTCTCTTTACATACATTAACTTCTCTAACATCCAGTAATGTTTAATATAAAACTACTGTATTTTTGGCAACGGTGTTCTCTAAGGTATCTGTAAACTGCAGTAACATAAGTTGGAAACTAGAAACATTTTTAAAAATGTATAAGGATGTGGAACATAACAAGTAGAAGTTTCATGTACTTCAGAATAGCCCTGAAAATATTAATTTTTAATACTTTGATTCTTATTTCATCAAATTGGACATCTACATGGTAAATGAATCCAGAATTCACAAATCTAAATTAAAATACTTTAACTATTTTATCCAAGTTAGTGGAATTATGATGTCTGTTATGCAGTCACCACAAGCTGTTGTCTAGGTGAGATCATCTGCTTTAATCTTTTAAAAGTCTAAGAATATTTTAGCGTTAGAATATGTAAGCTTAAAAAGTTTGTGAGAACTATTTCTCATTTGGTGCTATATTTGTCACCTGTATTCTTAATGAAAAGATCTAGTAACAAGTAGCTGCTCCTTCTTGCTTGTCTTAAAATAGTAATGATAATTAAAAAATATCACACTACTCTCTATTCATGTTAGTTGTGTGCATTAGTGTAAAGTCTTTTCTCTATTATTATGGTATGTACCTGCCTGATTTCTTTCTTTTTTTTTTTTTTCTTTTTTTTTTTCCTTTTTTTTTTTCTTCTTTTTTTCTTTTATTGTGCAATACATACTTATTTTAGGAGTTTTGTGGGAAGATAGCAGTAATTAAGTAGTATTTAGTTTTCTGAAGACTTGAGTTATTCTGCTATTACTTTAACCTTTTTCTCTTTCACCTTTAATAAGACATGACAAGTAGAACTGGGTTGTTTTTTTTTTTTTCTTATCTACTGAAGCATTCTAAGAGTTTTAAGCAGGTCACAGTTTTGTGGAAAAATGTCTTAAGCTCTGAATAGAGGAGGATAAGAAATCGGACGTTACAGCAGAGGACTGTAGTTGCCACTAAAGGTCTAGATGAAGTTATGATTCTTGCAGGATGAGAAAGACAAATAACCACCAAATCATAGGGACTTTTTCACCTGGAGCCTACATACAGCTGATGTAGAAGGGTGAGAATAAAATCATTTGGCCCAAGTGAATGATGATGACAAAAACAATGAAATGTGTGGTGTTTTTGTTGTTGTTTTTCATCCCCCCCATAAATTGCTCATAATTGTTCTCCAGGCTTCTTGTCTTTTTGCCTCAAACTTAGGTCAGCACTCAGTTTTACTTTCCAGCCTACCCCGATTTACTGTTCTTGCTCTGTAAGCCTAAAAGCTATTGCATTTCCTTCTATCTTAGGGGTTCCCCATTTCCAGGGGAAGTGTGCCTGCCATCTTTCTAGAAGAGGGTTCCTGACAGCAAAAGCTGTCTTTGTAGACCTCCTCTCTCTAAATTTAGCCTTCCTCATCCCTTTTTCTTCATCCAGTGCTGGTGTCTTCTCCTTGTATGTGTTCAGAGTTAGCTAACTAACTTAGTTAATTTTCTAAATGTATTTGCAGAACCTAGTTCTACCTGGAAGGAACTCATTCCCAGAGATCCAAATGAAGAGGGCAAGGCTGTGGAAGGATCTGTCTTAAAAGTTACTCTCAGAATTCTTGAATGAATCCAAGGAGATTGAAGTTGATGAAAATATGCTATCTCCTGAAGTGCATTACTTTGATCAGACTATCAAAATGATAGTGATGTATTTTTCAAATAAACTGTAGAATTCAAATAGCCTCTTCAAGTGAGGTTATTAGCTCCAGTCTGCTTGTGTATGCATAAACGTGTCTACTTAATGTTCAGTGCAGTCAGCATGAGGGTAAGGCTGCTTGAGAACCAACTGCTCTGTTTTTATCTCACAGATGAAGCTTAATGTTTTTCACATGTTTATATGCCTTAAAAACATAAGGCGGTATTGAACTCCAGTGAACTGATGTACATTCATGGCATCAGAAGATTATAACCAACTGTTGAGAGAGGAAATAATGGGACAGGAAAACTGGCCTTCTGGATAACAGTAATGTAATGGATGTGATCTGTGTACCATTTGTTATTCCTTCTGTTTCCCATAAATGTAGTAAGGAAACAGGATTAGACAAATCATTTAGTTCTCTGTCTTGCTGAAGCATCTTTCTAAGGAACATTTCTCAGCCTAAAAAATTTCTGATAAGGCAACTGCATGTGCAGTCCTGGATTCACTTTTATACCTGGGTAGTGGTGTTAGGCAATCTGTAGTGCGCAAGGATGAGGCATGTGGGTCGTGAGTGGATGCTGTATGTGCCTTGGTTGAAGCCAGGGTTTGTGATGAATCAGATCGTCTGAAATTAACTCGTAACATACAGTGAGGACCTGTGTAGAATATTAAGATAAAGGAAAAATGAAAGAAAATATGAGGCACAGATGCATAGCATGGAAGAATGCAGCTTGAGTGATTTGGGAGTTACAGGAAAAGTTATGAGTTATAATTTTATTGTCAAAAAGGGGAATACTGTCTACAAATTATTAAAAACTCTGAACACTGGATGTGATTTATCTTTATTTGGTACTTAAATGTGTCTACCCAGGGGCACTGTTTTTAAGGTTATAGAGAAAAGAGTATTAATTGATACTATAAAGTTTACAAAATGCATCTTGATAGACAAAACTTGAAATAGTTGTTTTGTCTATTCTGGAGGACAGAAAACTGAATGGTAAGATTGTTCTAAGTATCTTAGTAACTGTTTTTTAATCTGTTGGGAGAGATGAAATCCATTTCATTGGGAGCAATGAATTTAAGTTGAAAACTATAAAACACTTTCTTATGGTTAATTTGGTAGAAGGCTAACAACAAGGACATTGGAAACTATACTTCAGTGTCTGTTCTAAAGAACTAGTGAATAAACATCTGTCAGTGGACAGTATAATTGATTCTGTCTGAGCAAATCTTTTCCAAGATAGTGATTGGGAGGGCTCTTTACAACCTATTTCTGTAACAGTAAGAAAATTGTAGTTATTTTAGGAATCATTGATGTCACCATATTGAGTACTTTTCATCTGTAAATTAATCAAGAGAAATCTTGAATCATTTTTCTTCTTTACTGTTGTTGCCTTCTTACTAAGCCACAAATTCAGTTATAGAAAAAAAAAATCAAAATCTACACTATTGTAGCGTCATTTATACTGATGCTGTTAATCATGTGGCAGAAAAACACAAAATTATTTCTATTTTCTCTTATAGCAGACTGTTCCATTGATTTACAAATAAGTTACAGCATCACTGTATCACTGCTCAGATTTGCTGCTTAATTCAGGTGTTTAGTATGTGAACTGCTACCCACCTGAAGAAGTAATTGCTTTTGTAGGTGGAACATTTCTTTCATTCTTTGTGAAAAGCTATAGGATGACTTGTAACAAAAGCTAAAGGTAGTGTTCCAGCAATAACAGTGAATTTAAGTAGCCTTTCAACCCAATCATCAAGATCCTGTTTTTGACATCATTTTCAAAGACGAATGCATTTATGTTCCTAGTAGCACAGAAATGTAAACCTTCTGATACGCTTTGATGGTGAAAAAGAGGGTGAAGTTTCAAAGAAAGGCTTTTATTAAAGAAAAAAATTAAAAAGCGGCTCATTTTTTTCCAGAATTCCTCAGCTATCCTTGATTTGTTTTGTTCCAGTATTAACTATTACATTTTAGTATGACTGCAGAAACCAGGATAATTTAATTAGGACTAAATTGGAACAACAACAAAAAAATCATTTTAACGTCTATTGCTTATTTATACAATCTTATCTTATTTATAAAATCTCACTTCCAAGTAATGCAGTGTCTTGCTGCGTATTTGCAGATGTTTTCAGGCTAATGATGGCTGTAAGTTCTAACAGTTTATGTAATGGAGAAGGAAAAAAAAAGGAAAAGAAAAACACTATTTATGTCTGGAACATTCTATTTTCACTCAAAGACTACATTTCATTGTGAGATGTGCAAATATATTATGTTCTTTTTGAACTGCTTTTGAAGCATGATGTATTTCATATACCTGTTTATCTGTTTCAGATTACTCATGAATCAATATATGGGACCATGTTTTGTGTGGGCTTCATGCACTATTTATTCTTTTTTTTTAAGCAACCATGGCATAACTTAAGCTCTACCTGTGATCTTTTCTTCTAATTTAATTATTACTAATCTTTGTGTATTTTTTTTTCATTATTATAAAATTGCCCTGTTTTCAATTGTTCTAATTAATTTGGGGTATGGCTTAATTTGTGTTTGCAGTCTACACAATGTCTGAAGAGAAAGTAATCTCCTAGGCACCTTGTTTTAGCAATTACAATTTTGTTTGTTTTGTTGTGAGAAGTCAAGTAGTTGATAATTGCTAGAACTTATTTACAGTGTACATTTGGGATTTTAATTTATGTTTTCCTGTGAAAGTGAGGTAGAATTTGTAGTCATCTGTGATAATGAGTAAATAGACCAGAGGTGATGTAGCAGAACTGAAACAGAATAGACTGAGCTAGAATCATGTGTTTCTAGTCTAAAATACGCAGGGGATAGGTCACTGATAAAAAGCTACCCCACAGGATTTTATTAGAAGTAGGATATCTTCAAGGCTTTCCTAGGACAAGGGAGACCAAATATTTATTGACTTTCTGTAGGTTATCTGTCAAGATGCAGGGTTTTCTGAGATGTTCTACTACTTAAAGAATTTAAATCCAGCTGGGTCAAGGAAAGAAAATATAACACAATGCTTGAGTGTTTGTTCAACACGACTGGGCCCTTGCTGCTCGGGATGACAGACCAGGATGACTGTTAGCATGAATAGATGCAAAGTGTGGTTATACAGTATATTGCAGGTAATGTTCTGCCTCCAAAGTTGAAGTGCCAACTGAGAGTGATTTAGGTTTGCAGTTTGCACCTACATACCTTAACTCTTCTTGAATTTTCTTACTTTTATAATAACTTCTTGCAAGCCCTGAATTGGTGTTCAGGACTCCTTTTAGGTGTTTAAAACCGGATTTATTAGGAACTTGCAAGTTGGCAGGGTGTGATTTAAGAAAAACAGTAAGAAATGCTGAGGGCAGATGTGTGACTAGTATTTTTCCACCCTACCTGCTGGGTAAATCTCTCTCCTTTGAGTTGATACTGGGGTGCTGTCTCTTGATGTTTGGATAGCCAGATTTTTCTCACAAGAAATGAGAAAGCTAAATATAACTTATCTACTAAGATTTGCTAGCTAGACAAATAGGACTCTCCCATTGAGGGCTTATTTTCATATGACCCCATGCCTTGAATAGATTCAATTTACATCCCAGAAGATGGTTTTGCTAGGATGTTTTATAACTAAGTTCTTCTCTTGAGCCTGAAAAATTCCCACTTCACAGTTACTTCATTTCTCTTTCCAGCATGGTTTTATTCCTTCTCTCTGACAGTGTGATACTGACTCCTTTCTTCTTTTTTCCCATTCTTTCTATTGACTGGTTGCTCTCGCAGAGTAAAACTGTATACAGGAGGACTGAGATCTAGCTCATAAGCAGCCTGGTACGCTGGGCAGTCATCTGAGATGCAGAACATCTGAGTTTAAATGCTTTCTCCAAATGATGTTGTGAGAACGATTGCATGGGCTCTCCAGACAGTGACATCAGCCTGAATACTGATCTTTTTCTTGGTATGCTTATGCCCAGCTATATTTTGCACAAAATTTGTAATTTGGAAAGAGAGTTGCTTAATTTTGTGAGGTTATGGTGTTAGTTATGCTACAAGTGTCTGAATGTTAGAAGTTAGGTGGTCTTGCACATACTGCCTAGCATAAATGCCCCTTGCTGTAGCCTTTAGTTGTGTAAAGGATTAGGCTGCCATTGAGCAGGACATTCAAAAATATTGGTGATTTCTGAGTATTGGTACCTGCAACTAAGCACCTCTTGATGCTTCCTAATTGATATTCTTTAAAGGCCAACAGGTGGAGACTTTTTGTACCTAGGACTCTTTGTTATTTGGTAATTAACAATAAAAGAGCTTTTGCAGTTCATCATGTTAGAATCTTTAACTTTTTAGTTAACCTAAAAGATGGCATTGTATTAAAAAGTTTTAGATTACCCCGATTTCCACTCAACTTGTGTTCCTTAGGGAGATAGAAAAATATTGTCTATGGAGTTTGTAACTTCTTAATCTCATACAACAGTTCTTGAAAACATGCATTTAAAAAGAAATATCTTGCAATTGAGTAATTTGGAGCTGATTTTGTTGTACTGGTATAAGTGTGTTCCACCCCCCCACACCCCATATTTAATATGAACACTTCTAAAAGAAAACATATAGAACTTATTTATAATAACAACTCACTGTATATTTTTATGCTACTAATAAAATGCTGGTATTTGACAGAATTTTCAGGTGCTAGATTTATTAAAGGCTTTTTTTTTATTTTTGAAGGCTAGTTTTGGAAAAAGGCCATTTTGAATTTTATGAGGAGAAATTTGTTATAGCCCAGCCAAGATGTAATATCTGTGATAGAAATAGAACCACTGGTAAGGCTGTCTTAGAGACAGTATTCCTTAGGAACTGAAAGCATTTTATTTTATTTTATTTTTTTTAAGACATTATAAATCCAAGTATCTGAGATTTTGTATACAGTAAAGTGTCAGAAGTTTTTACAATGTCTGAAGAGTTACAGAAAACGCATAAATATTTTCCCTTCATGACTCTTATACACTTTTTAAAAGTGTCACTAAAAGACATAGGAAGAAATAGAGAATTAGTCTTGACTCTTGATTTCTGCATTTCACATTCAACCTAACCTGGAGGGATTCCAGAAGTAAGCAGCAGTTCCCATTGGTGTAGATCTCCATCAAGTTTTGTGTTGTGACTGCAGTACCTTCCAGTCATGAGTTGGTCCATACGTGCACACCACCATACACAGTAACTCCCTTTATTACTGCAAGCGGTCCAAGTAAACGTATTGATGTAATTTTTTCTCCCAAAATTGGAAATGCCATTCTCTTGATGAAGGATAATGTTTCCAAGTATAAGTACTGTATCACCTTTGGAATTTTTATGGCAGTGTGGAATAACTGCGAAGTGCCAGTTAATCCAGGAATGGGTTGACATTCACACGTTTCAAGGCAACAGATAGTTCTTCAAAGCCCAAGACAGTTTTTACACTGAACAGTTAGTTATATTACTACTGCTTTGGATCTATGCCGTGCCTTTTATCCTTTGATTTGCAAGCATAGAAACAACAACAGCCTTACAGCATCCATGTCATTTATGTTGGCAAAAGTAATAAATCATTCTGAGGCATGGTTTGCTTTTTACTTATTTATTTGTGTGTGTGTGTGTGTGTGTGTGTAAGTTGTTAAATGGACTTGCTCAAGGAAACTACTTAAGCATTTGATCAAGAACTGCATCCAGAGACTTAATTCTCAACTCCCATCTGTTTAACATCCTAGAATCTACTTTCTCTAAGAAGGATTTGGACACTTTCAGGGGCTGTCTGAGTTGAGCTTGTTTTATTCTAAAACAAGTCTTAAATATCATTGCTTCTCAGGTGCTGAAAATGCAGCTTTGAGCACTTTGGCTTCAAGGAGCAGGAAAATCCTATTGGACAATACACCGGTGCATTGTTTTGACTTTTTTTCTTATTATTTTTAATAAACTTTTAAAATACTTTATGTTGTTGTTGAATATAGAACAGCCCATTTAAGAAGTAAGCCAATTGGCTTCGTTGCCTTCTTAGGCCAACACAACTGCCAGCTCTAACAAGCAATGATCTTGCCTTTAAAATAAATACATCTCTTATCAGGAGTTGAGAAATGTTAGTCTGTTGTAATACTGCTTCCTTGGATTGATCCCTTTAAAGAAGGAGAGGTTAGTGGCTGGTGGTTAGTGGCATGCCTGAAAATAACAATGAGAGCACATTTTGGTACTATTTGAATATTTGTATTCTAGCAGAGGCACTTACTGACATCACCCTCAGAGCCATTAGAACTCAGATAAGATTGTTAAACGCTGTGAAAGACCTATGGTTCAGCAGTCCACAGTTCAATCTGGTACTTCTTAAGATGCTAATCATGTTAGTGTAGAAAAAGGTGCTGGGAGATAGGAAGACTGAGGGTTGCCTTTTACAGTTCTAGATAGATATCTGAAATACTGTCTGCTTATGGGTTATTTTGTTTTGTTTGTTTGTTTGTTTTGTTCTGTTTTGTAAAGGCTTTTAGCAGGAATAAATTAAAATGATGTCTTGATAGAACACACAGTAGTTTTTTTTATTTTTGTTGTTCTTTTTCCTTTTTCTTTTTTTTTTTTTTTTTGTCTTGTACTTCATTGAGTCTTAATCTGTTTCTATGAAATATATGATGGAAAAAAGAAGGTTTTTTTTCAGCAGGAAAACCAAATAATTTCTGCACTGCAACTTAATAGAGATTCAGTGCCATTCTACAGAAATCAGCATTCCTCTTGGGAAAGCTTAACTTATGTAGTGTTTTCAAGAGCACAATACCCCATTACTCTTCATGTATGTCTTCAAATTTGCAAAAAAGAAAATACTGAAAATATTGGAAAACTGAATTGTCTGACATTCTTAAATATTATTTTTTTCCTTTGTTTTACTTGGAAGTGCATTACTTAGGTATCCAAGCATGGCTGTTGATGTTATGTCATTTTAATGTTAAACTTCATAAATGGATATATATATTTTTGTGCCACGCAGTGTTGTGTGTCAAATTAATGAGATGACTTGTAAATTGCCGAGATACGCAGTATTTGATTCCTGTCTTTTATTTTGATCATTCTTTCTGCAACAGATTATTTCTGTGATTAGTTATTTATAGTTGATTTGACTGTATAGTCATAAATACTGAAGAGCTGTCTGGGCACTGAATGTACCAGATTAGAAAGAAGGATGCCTTTCTTTGACAGATTTGACTTACAAGATGGAATTTTTATGTAGCTGCAACATAGAAATTTTGTATTTGACCACTTGCGGATTGCACTGATCTGCATGCATGGAACATGAATGCATTTTGTTATTGAAATATTTGGGACCAGATTCTTGTTGGATGTACGTGGCATGAATCTTTCCTTTTGTATCTGTCTGTTGTACTTTCTGTACGTATGCAGATGCCCTGGAAGACTGAAAGATGTGTAGGAATTACTCTTAACTTCTGCTCTTCATCTTTCTCTTGGTTTGTGTGGTCAGCAGCCAGATAATGCATTGACTCTGTTGTAGTGCACAATTCATAGAATCATAGAATTGTGGAATGGTCTGAATTGAAAAGGACCTCAGAGATCATCCAGTTTCATCCTGCCTGCTACATGCAGGGTCCCCAACCACCAGACCAGGCTTCCCAGAGCCACATCCAGCCTGGCCTTGAATGCCTCCAGGGATGGGGCATCCACAACCTCCTTGGTCATAGTCATGATTAATTTTCTCTTAAGGCTTATAACATTTTAGATAACTTTGCTCCATAGTGTTTTAAAGATACTTTTCTCCTGAAAATTTTGACATTAGTTTAAATACAGAACTGAACTTCTAAAATAAATATTTCCAGCCAAGACATAAAATTAACACAGAGTATTTGAGATTTCCAACCTCTAATGACCTCTAAGGAGCTTATTCTAGTAAATGCTGAGCATCCATCTTCTGATATTCTTCCACTTCTATTGGATTCATCTACTCCGAGATACTGCATCTTGGCTTCCAATCTCCAAATATTAGATTTTTAGATTCTAATGCATAATTCTTGCATGGTTTTCAGGAGCAACAGTAATGGTGATTAAATTTATATTTAGCAAACATAAAATTAAGGAGAATGCACAAATGGGAAGGTGAGAGGTTTTGAGGACTTGCTTCAGATTTATAGACCAGGCACCTCAAAAGCAGTTAGGAGATATAATGAAGGATCAAAGTAAAAGAAAAACATAGTTAATTGTATTATATACACATATGTAAAAATATGTTTTCAGTCTGGCACATGAGCATTTTGATTAAAACCATCTAATGAGCTTTACAGAAAGACTAATACTTAAAGGCAGTTTGGTCTTTAAACAACATCAGATTTTCAGGTACCTCCATTTAACGTTCAGAGATTCCTTTTATCAAATACCGAGTGTCTAATTAGAGTAGTTTAGAATCAGTTTCAGTGTAAGGAAAGAAGAAACTTCAAATGCTAAGCTGTTCATTTTACTTTTTGTAATATCCCAAAGCAGTAAATGTTTAAGATGAAACAATTCCAGTTTTTTATTGAACTAGTCCTAGCACTAGGAAATCAAATGGAAATCACTGGAACGTGTGTGAATTTGTGCACATTTATTTGTAGAGAAATGAGTTCTTTTATCATTTTCACATTACACGATAACCAATATTGTTTTGTGATTTACTCATTACCTATTTTAATTAAATGCTTATATTTTCGTTGCTCTGAACCTCATTTTATTTCTGGCTTGTACGACACCATTGTAAAGTAGGTTTGCAATAAAGACCTGTTTTATGAAGACAGTGTGAAGAGAAGAATAACTGTTAGTTCACCATAACTGTGGAGTGCTCTAAATGCTACTAGTTATTCAGAAAAGAGCCACATTTCAGTAGTAATAGTTTATTTTATAGGAAAATATTTTCTACATTTTATTATGGAATGAAAGGAATTATAATCTTATTCTGATATTATACCATCATAGGAAGGAAGCAAATGGCATAATTAGAAGTAAGATACCGTTATGGTGAAGTTAATTGGAATTTATGCATTGCTGTTGTAATTGAATACTTCCTCTTCTTTGTGCTTAATCTGCAGTCTGCATTTTGCTACTTTTTGAGAGAAGTTCAAAGTAATGCCAAGACTAATAGCTGAATATTACATCCAACCAAAACAAGTGAGGTTTATTAGCTGTTGTGGGAATCTTGCTGATAAAGCAATCTCAGAATTCAGAGTTATTCAGGTAGACCTTTAGCCCAAAGCAACGAGCATTTGGAGCATGTTGCTCAGGGCTTTGTACAGACAGATCCTGAGGACCTCCATATGACTGGTGATCCTGAGCTTGTTTGTGCCAGTCTTTCACCAGATCTTGCCCCGGAGACTTTGTACTGCTGGAAACCAGCCCCTGCTTAACAACGGGACTTTTCATTTATCTGTTAAAGTTGAGTTCTAGTGTAGCATACTCAAGTTTTGAATGATCTGTCTTCTAGTTATTAGTCTTCATATCCTATGGGATTTTTAACTTTCAAGGAAGTATTCTATTCTGTGTTTTCCAGAGTTTTCTGCTAGTTAAAGCATTATTTAAACAGGATGATTAAGAAAAAAAAGAAAAAAAAAATTAAAAAAAAATCAAGATTTTTCTCAATCACTGTGCCTGCCTTTGAATGATTTATGCTAGAAATGTTTTGTTTTAAATATTTTCAGTATGGGATTTGATGGATGACTGTTGGAAGATGTGGAAGGAAAATGGATTTATGTAAATATGTTCCTTTTCAACAAAGTACCATTTTAAAAAAACAGTAGCATAAGGTAGTCGTGATGGTGTTAGATGTAAGAAGGAGAAATGGGGTGCTAGAACATAGGCTGTAAGGTGTGGATGTGGCAGGCGGTTGGTATCTGCTATCAGTTATTCAGCTTTGTGTGTGGCAGAACATACTTCATCACAATGCAAACTGTGGAGAGTGTAGAAAAGAAAATATTTGAACGATAGCATTTACTGTGTGAAGAGATAATTAGATAAAACTGAAGAAGATCTATGTAGGATTTTAAAGGAACAGCATATTCATTTAAAGTCACAGTGCATGAATAGCATCTAAGATTTGCCCCAATTACATCTGCCTGGCTACTAAAATTTCCGTGATTCACATTATAATAATACAGTACAGTGAACTGCTACACTATGCTCAAAGAGCCTGTTTCATCCCCCGTGGAAGCAGTATGCCACTATTCATGAAATCTATATTTACTGATCAGTACATCACTCATTTTGAAATACTAGGGAGTTTAATAAACCTAAGCTGAGGAGGGTGAAATTCATTCAGATATATTTCTCTGCCTATTCCTTGCAACGGAATTACATGATTCTTTTGTTTATTGAACACTATGGACTGCTACTTGAGCAAGAATTTTTATATCAGTGTTTAAAGTTGATGTGAACTGAGAAGCCTTGTTGCATTTATCTGCAGATATTTTTATTTTATATTTCATATTGAAATAATACAAATTTACCACAAACATTGTTGGAGTGCTTAGTGTGATTATATGTGCTATTGCTGCTTCTATTTTCTTCATTGAAGAACTGACAGCCAGAAAAAGGTGATTATGAATTACATTTATTGCACTGTTTGATGTGGTGTGGGCCAACATATGTGAGTGTACTATGAATCAAAATGCAAAAGTCATGTATGTATATACCAAATTTGAGATGAGGCAGAGTGGAAAGCTTTGAATGTGATCTTGAGATATATTTTCAGACAGGAAAAATCCAGGTTGGAGATGGGTCATCATTTAAAAATTCCGAGCTTGGAGCAAGAGTGACACCCTTTGTTGGCCTGGAGGTGTCTTCCTGCTTCCTCCTTATCCCAGTGACCAATGAGTGTTCCTGCTTGCACTCATTGTAAGCAGCAGTTAGCAGCTTCCACTCCTCAGACTTCAGGATTCTGTGGTTATTTTCACCTTATTCTTTCCAGTAACAATTTGCCAATTCACTCCACAGTACCACAAAAAGTAATGCATTAGTTTCCATTCAGTATCTATGGAGCTGGTGTAGTGGCTTCTGCCAAAGCAGAATATATCAGTGCTATAATTATTTTTTTCTTTTGCTTTCCTGCTCAGAAATGTGTCTCAATTGATTTGTGCCTGTATTGCTTATTCTCTTCTCAGTTCAGTATCTCATTTCATTTCTCATCTATAAGTCATAGTATTTCTTTAAGCCATGGCCTACGTAGACGCGTCTTGCCTTTCCTCATCAGAAATTGTTTTACTCAACATTTATTAAAGTATGTTTCTTCTCACTGATTGCCATTTTAGTGGACAGAGGGTTCCCTGTTTCAGAAACTTAACACCAGGTTTGTTAGATATATAGCATAACTGCTTGTTATTTTATATGTGTTTTCCAACAAAGACATTTTCCTATGTCCCTTTCTCTTATATAAGTTAAGAGTACTCTCTCACCTCTCTTACTTCTCTGAATGCTAATACAAACTGTTCACTTTTGTTTCATCTTTCTGCTGTTGGAAACATTTTAATTTTGTCCTTTCTTCTCAGTCTTGCAAGGAAATTATGATTCTCTTGAGGTGCAATAGAGGGACCTGTATTACCACTGTATCCCAGTTTTATTTCTGATATCAAGAGACTAGGAATGATAAATACTTTTATTCATAAAAGTATTGAAGAAAAAATTAAAAGGTGATTGGAGAGAAAAAAAAAAGCATCTTATTACAACTGTGTTTTAAAGTCAGGTGAATGAAAACTGCTGTAGTATAGAGGGGACTCAGGGACAGTTGAAGATATCTAAGTGTCAGGTTGTAAACTTCACAGATTACATCTGAAAATCTGTTATTGTGGTCTTGTTTATTAAGAGGTTAAATTAGAAAAATAGCAGGTAATTTTATTATCTCTTATCTATGATGCTAAATTAGATCTAAAAAGTATTCTCGAAAAACACATTTAGGTACTCTCTTCTAGAGGAGTGCTGTATTTCTACTTTTCAACTCCTACTCTCTGAAATATATACCTTCTAATTCCTATTACCTTGATAATATTCTGAGTTACTGCCTGCAAAAATAAAACCCTGCTGTATAGCTCTACAATGGAGCCTGGGTCTATAATCAGAAAAATGAGGGTAATAGGTCAGTGCAAGTGACATATCTTGGCCTATTTATGTGTGTCCTGCATTTATCTGTGTGCTGTGTCAGTGGTGCACAGGGCAAGCAATTGATTACATGTCAGCAAATATACTTTGGGCAGCTGTAACCAGTTTTCTCTGTTCCAATCCACCATTGAGAAGATGGAGTAAGAGTAAAAGAAAAATAACACAGGCTAGAGGACATTTTTCATATTGTTTATCAGAAATTTTCCTTGATGTTTTTTATTTCAACGCTTCTAATTTTTTGTCTTCAGTGTGACTTAATTTATGCTTGAAATGCTATCAAGTAGAATGTGTTCTGAGAAATGAAATTCCAGGCACTGAGATAATGCCAAATTGAGGGGGTATTGTTTTGTCTTTTCAATTTTCGTAAGTGGATTATACTCACAGTTAATATTTATCTCATCTGTAGATGGTAGGGTAGCTAACCGTGTAATTTATTTGTCAAACATTGATGCAATTTAAAAGAAATTTAATTGCTTATTATCTCTCTGCACAATTTTTGTTGCTGTTGTTGTTTTGGGTTTTTTGTTGTTTTTTGTTTGTTTTTTGCTGTAGTAGTAAGTACATTTTAACAAATTATGACAGAATTAACATTTTAAGAAAAGACTAGGACTTTGTTAATGAAGAATAGAGAAACTTGTAAATAGGATTTTATCCCTCCCCCTCTCTTAAGGAAAATAAAAATTCAGGCAGAGAAAGGAGAAACCTTGTCATTTGACTTGAAATAGCAAGTATATCTCAGCAGCTTTTGGACTGAAAATGAGGCCATGTCACTTTATCAGATATAGGAGAGGGAAGTGAAAAAGCTTTAGAAACTTGAACCCTTTCTGATTTGCCAGAATATGTGAGTAGGGGGGAGTGTGGAAGAAGTTAATCTGTTCTGCCCAACAAATCCACCCTTCAGAGGGTCCTAAGCCTGATGTGCAAAATATTATGGGAGGTACTAAGAGAACCTTAATTTAAAAAGTTTCAGAATCAAAGTTGATATAAAAACCTTCTACTCTTGTTTAAACAAATTGCCAAATTTGCAAAAATACAACACGTTCTATCTACTCAGATGCTTGCAAAACCAACCTCTAAAAAGTAAAGAAGAAATAATCATATAAATCGTCATTGAATTAATTTTTCGTGTGCTACAGAAATTTCTGTTCCATATGTGAACTTCATTACTTGCACAGTTATTTTTCTTTAAATGGCATGTGAGATAATTTACTCCTCAGTTAGCACTATGTTGGGTACAGATATATTCACTTACTTTCATCATATCTAAATATTCCACTGTCTCAATACTTTGTGAGAAGCTTGAACTCATATTTGAAACTGGAAATAGTAATAAGCAGGTTCATCCATAGGAAACTGTTTAGGAGGAGGTATTTAAAAACATTCTGCATTAACAGGCAATTGTGGGTTGGGTTTTTTTTTTATTTTGTTTGTTTGTTTTTGTTTTTTTCCTCTTTTGAAGTCTTTTAATATTGTACAACACTGCTAACTTTATCGATGGATTCAGGGAGCATCAGCAGAAGTGGTGAAATAATCCCAAAGGACTCTGTTAATCTTATCAAACTGGGTTTAGTCAGGTTTGAGTTTTAAATGACCAGATAAGTGGAAACATGTTGTAAATCTTCAGTTACACTGGCGAAATTAAATTTGGAGCATTTAACTGTTTTGAATATCAAGTACTTTTTGAGACTGCAAAAACCCAACTTTTCCAATTATAATTGCCATGGCAAGAATAAAAGAGAAGACAAGACCTCCTTTATATGACTTGATCACTTACAGTTATCTGTTTTGCCCTTTTCTCCAAGTATGCCATCTTCTCAGGAGTTCATGATGAGCTTTTTGGGGAGGCTATTTGTCCATTTTCATGTGTTTTTTATGGTGCTGAAAATGTGAGTCTGTATGAAAAGCATGTAGTGTTTGCCTTGTTCTAACATCAGAAGAATTTTTTCTTTTGTCCATTTTATGCTTGTTTCCAAAGGCTTAAAATGCAAGCTTTGTTTCTGCAATAATGGCTTAGTGTAGGCTTACATTGTTGATCCCCTCAGTAGATGCAATGTAATCCACTTTAGTAATGTGAATTTTTAAACAATCATCAGCCTTTGCTATTAACCCTTCTATACTAATGGTAATACCCTAGAAGAACTACAAAGGAATTTGGTGCTCAAGCTTAACATAAGACTTGAAGGACACTTAGCGGCATTTGCATTCCTTAGTTCAGCCACAGTGAATTGCAGAACTGATGTTGAACTTGATTGGTACTGTATTCAATATAAAGTAGCTGATTGTGAAGTTGATGCTGAAGTCCAACTTTACAGGGGACTTCTCTTAAGGAATTTTTCATATTTTCCTAAAGGACCTTAGTAATTAAATGCTGCTCAAAGACTCTTCTGTCCCTTGCTTTTGTTTACTGTTTAGCTAAGCCAGTAGTGTACTTTTCTCACAATGCTTGTTTTTCCTTTAAACTAGATACTCTCAAATAACTGCTAGAAAAACGACTGCCAAAATGTACTCAGTACTATTATTTACTAAGATATTTGAGAAAAAACAACGATTGTGTTGTGGTTTTTTTTTGTTTGTTTGTTTGTTTGTTTTGGTTTGGTTTTTTTTTTTTTTTAATAACATCTCACTACTTTTACTACTTGTTGATTGTTCTCCTTCTCTACCTTTGTTCTTGTTTAAGAAAACTGGTCAGCAAAATAAAATCTGGGTGATTGCAGATCTGATCTTTACTATAAAAAGAAGGTGAATTATTAGATTTATTTATTTATTTTCTTTTTGTCTTAGCACCCACAATTTCTGCCCTAGGTATCATTAGTCTCACTGCAAAGATGCAAGTTAACCTGTGCATTCTGCATCGCTAACCCATTATTTGGGTGGCTTAGTTTTGTGATCTGAATTGTAACCAGAAAAACCCACCTAGATATGATAAGATA
Organism: Excalfactoria chinensis; assembly: GCF_039878825.1. Classification (NCBI taxonomy): domain Eukaryota; kingdom Metazoa; phylum Chordata; class Aves; order Galliformes; family Phasianidae; genus Excalfactoria; species Excalfactoria chinensis. The sequence goes on from NC_092828.1 coordinate 15,370,871, forward strand.
AAAAAGTGGCTGTTTTTTGTGTGTGCATTTTAGAAGGTATGGGCAAGAGATTAAGAACCAGTACAAGAGATTAAGGCCAGTGCTCAAAAGGAGAAGACTATTTCATCAAAGGCTGTAAGCACAAGTACTACAGATTTCACTAGTCATATAGCATACAGAGAAACTCAAAACAATATGCACCTTCTGAAACTAATAGAAGAATTGTTGTAGATGGTGTTTTTATAAATTATCATAAATTATTAACAACAACACTTATAGCACGAGTGGATGTGCTCTTCCAGTACACAAAAAGAGCTAGATAGCTGAGAAGATACCCAAGCTATGCATGAAATAAAGCTCTTCCACTTCCACACAATGCACCCTCCCATCAACCTTCAGGATGCACTGAAATGGACAGTCATGATAGGATAATCAAACAATTAGGGAGTATACAGCAGAGGTAACTAAAAGGCATTACTTTACAGCCTGTACAAATAGAAGAGCTGAAGGCAGAAACAGGGAGGGCTATAAAACAGGAGTATTCACCAGACGGAGCTTATTGCTTGGAGCAACAAGAAATTTGTTGTCCTCCAATAGCTATGTCTACATGAAGTAAGTTGATTATTTACTACTTTAAGTTATAGAATACTCAAGTTCCCTTATAGTTTAGCCTTTAATTAAAAAAGGACATTAGGAGTACTGTGGGAACTGGTAGAAGAATCTTATCTTGTTAGCCTGTCTGCAGATGAGTGGAATAATATTCATTTTAAAAGGAAATCTTTTCATCTTTTCTACCTAAATATATTGAGTGTGGATTTGTTGTTGTTGTTGTTTGTTTGTTTGTTGGTTTAACTTGGGTCTTGCTTAAATATTATGGATTTTATAGTTACAGATTGTGAAATAAAACCTTTTAAAAACAATTTTGTGTCATAAATCCAAAATTATCATTAGTTGGTGCATTTGAAAATATTGTACAGAATTTAGTAATATTTTATCAGTTAGTTTCAGAAATGAGAGTAAACTGAGGAATTCTCTAATAAGTAATGTGAGTATAGGTTTTTTTGAAAATTTTGTTGTCTGTTTTTCTGTTCTTGCATTGTTATCCATCAGTTGCTCTGAAAGTAATGCACAGTAACTGTTTGATAGAGCAAATTCTCAGCTACACAACACTATTTTTCAACATATTTATCACTATTAACAATGTGTTTTCACTATCAATGAACAAGTGCACTGACCGCTGCACTTGAAATACCTGCATACCCAGAATCTGACTAATCTTTTATACTGCTGAAACGCACCACTCACCACCTCACTGTGCTCACACAGCACAGTTTGATCTCCATAAATGTTGATGATGAATGTCAGTGGGTGCAATTTTTTCTGTATGGAGGAGTTCAGTGACACACTTTTGCTTCATCCGCATTTCCACATTGGATGCCATTTTGTCAGACTGCGCCTCTGCTGCCATATCTCACACAGCAACAGAATGTGATGAAATTTTGGTTAGAAGGTTCAGCCTCTGCTGCCATATCACCAACATTCATCTATGATGTTGTGGGCCAACATGATAAGGAGGCATGACTTTCAGAGCAGACATCATAGTTTTTAACTTCTGAAAAAACAGCAAACATTATAGATTATGCTACTAAAAGATCTGAATTTACCGAAGTAGAGAGTATAGGATTCATACAGCTGAGATATCTTAGAAATGGGAAGTTTGCAATAATTAGCCAAGCATGTAATTAGCAATTACTGTGTGACAGTGCATCCAAATGTTGACTTGTGTTGTTCACTTTAGTGACAAGGATTAGAATAATAGAATCATAGAATTACCCAGGTTGGAAAAGACCTTGAAGATCATCAAGTCCAACCGCAGCCTAACCAGTACCCTAACTCTAAAAACCCTCAACTAAATCATATCCCTGAGCACCACATCCAAACGGCTCTTAAACACATCCAGGGATGGCAATTCAACCACCTCCCTGGGGAGTCTATTCCAGTACCTAACTACCCTTTCTGTAAAGAAGTTCTTCCTAATATCCAACCTAAACTTGCCCTGGCACAACTTGAGGCCATTTCCCCTCGTCCTATCACATGTCATTAGGTAGCTGTTTGAACAGTAGAGGATGACTTAGTAAAGAGAAGCAACAGTGGCCCAGAGCGATTGAGGAGCATCTTCAGAACACAGCTCTGAAAGTAAAAGTTCTGAGCAACACATGCATTACCTTTAAACAGTTCTCAAAATTAGTTAAACAACATACTAAACATAACATGAGCTGTATTTCCTAATATGTATTTGCTATTTGTAAGGTCAAGATAGATTTGATGTTTAATACTGGATACATGGGCAAGCTGTTTTTACAGCCACTGAATGATGTTGTAGAAACTGCAAAGGTACAAAAAAACTTGTGTTAGTTTAATCAGAAGCTCTTAGTTTGTTTTGAGTGGTGAAATAAAGTGGTTATGCCTATGGTAAATGAATAGAGTTAATAAATTATTTAAAGTAAATGAGAGTTTATAGGTAATACTGTAAGCGTGTTTTTGAAGTTGATGGGAGCTTACAGTCAGGATTGGAGAGAGGGTAAAAAGAGAAAATGCTGCTTCTGATTTTATTACTGGAATAAAAAATGAGTCTAAATGAAATTAAAGATTTAATAATATACAAGCCTTAAGTAAATCCTGTTTGATAATGCTGTACCTGGTGGGAGGATACATGCTCTGAATGTTTTTCACAGACAAGTGATTTAAATTACTACACATATCCTTGAATATCTTAGTTTTACTTATTTCTTAATTCTTGGTGTTATGAAATAACAACATTCTCCTCGTAGGAAAGAAGAAAACAAAAATGGAAAAAAAAAAATAAATAAACAGAATTTTGCAAAGGACTCCCCAGCACCACACTGAAGGCAATTCTGTGTTTTGTGCAGTGTACTTTCGTATTTGTCTTGTGATTATGGGAAAGGACGAATCCTTACAGTGCAAGTCTTATTAAATCATTTTGTTTCTTTTTATTCTTTAAACCATGCTAGTTCCAGGAAAACAAATAAAGAAGTCAAAGAAAGCAGCACTGGAGTAGTTGTACAAATTTTATGCTGTTAGCCAAATACAGTAATTAGTATTTGATAGGCATTTCTTAGTTGTTTGAATTTCTTGCTTTTACTTTTAAAAGCAGAAGAATATTCTAACCATTGTTAGCATTCACTTTTCATGTTTAAAACCCTTTTTCTTATAAAACTCATTTCTAAACTGGAGAAGTTATTACTTTGAATGCCAGTTTGAGATAGAGGTGTCATGCCTGTTTTGTAATGCATCCAAAATGGACATATAGAAACCCAGTCAAGTGGTTGGAAGAAATATTGAAGAACTTTGGACATGGACATCATTAGTTCGTAACAGTTTCCATCTGAGAAAGATTTAATCTTGCAATTTATTGATCTGTGTGAACTTTTATGATGATATTTCTGTTTTATTGTCCCCTTAGATTTGGGTATTGTGCATTTTTTATGCTCCATGCTGTGCCTGTGAAGTCTACTAATTTTGGCTGAAGACTTTATATATAAAGAGTGTCTCTCCTAATTAATTGTTGCCTCATGAACTCTCATAGACTAGTACCTTCGGTAAAGGAGGGAGATGATAGAGATATGTATGAAAATCGTAGCTGAAGGTTTCTTATTTTTATGTGTACACCATAATCTCTGTGTACAAGGGAGGCTACATATGAATTCAGTGCTTGTATTCCTTTTATAACCTCTACCCCATGCTGTAATTCCAAAGACCAGTCATCCATAACAAATAATAAAAATATTTAAACTTTGATCTTAGTTATATGGAGTCAGCCTTCTGTGATTTTTCTAGTTACCTAGGCAGATTATTAGTTGTTATTCCACACAAAGGATTGCTCAAGAAAATTTGATTACCTGAAAGTGATGATCTGAGGTTTAATAATGTCAGAAGTTGTTGGAGGTTTTAAAAGAAAGGGATAATCATTGCCCATTTTAGGAGAAGAGGCCAGAGAATGATCTAGCTGGAGGAGATCCTGTGTTCTGAATTGAAACTATGTGTAGGAGGGTAAAATTGTAAGAATTCTAACCTCTGAGAAATTTGATTCAAATTGTTAAGAAAAGAACGAGATTTTGTAGGAGTCAGAACCGCAAAATTGCAGTGCTGTTTGGTAAACACTTCTATTTCCTCTGCTATTCAAATTTACAAAGGGGGAAAAATAATTCTGTTAATAAATGTATTCCATAAAAAAAACACTATGTATAAGAGCAAAATCTCAAATACACTTAAAATTAGAAGACAACAGTCTGTCCAGCAGCAGTATGAAGAATATTATTCCATCACTGTATTATTTGCTCAGTTTTCAGCCAGTTTTCTGTGCTTGGTATACTTACCTTGAACATTTCCCACTTGCATGATCCAAGAGTCTGCAGCCTGCCTGGAAGTGTCTGCTGACCGGCAGTGCCCTGTCCTTTCTGTTGAATGAGGCACTTTCAGTAAGTGTGGGAATTCTGTCACCTTGAAGGATGGATGAAGGATGGATGAAGGATGGATGAAGGATGGATGGAGATTGAAAGCTTGTTAAGCAATGTGATGATGTTAAATCTATTTGACTGAATAGGAAGCATCAGGCCAAGTAATGGGCTGGATAATTTGGCCTTAGAATTTAGCAGTTTCCCATTTGTTGTCCTCTAAAATGCCTTTTGATTGCTTCAGCTTTTTAAAGCCCTTTCCTGCTCCTGTAGTTGCTGGGGTTTCTTTGGCTATCCTGAGGTCCCATCTGATATCCCTCTGCTTCTTTTCAAGCTTCATTCTGGAGTTTAGATGCTATAAATCTGTTTAAGTCCTGTTTATTCTGTAGTGCTACTCTGTTCATTAACTAAGTATAGATTTTTTTTCTTCACATGGTGAAGGGATCAATATCCTAGTAGGCAGGATACAGAACTGTAGCAGTTAAAAATATTTGCCTGTCATAGTATGCTATAGATAGGCCATCTGGAAGTATTGATGTGCTGCTTTGTGTGCACTGGTTACTGTATACATGCCATTCAACTACAAAGCTAAATAACAAATGGACAAAATAAGAACACATTATTTAATAAAACACATATGTATACATATGGCACATAGATTACTCAGTGCTCAAAGAATATATAGGTTGTTTGTTTCAATAGCTGTTCATTTCTTGGACTAGGTGTCAGTAGAATGGAATGGGCATGGAGGAGGAGACAGGTTTTATTAAGGCTTGATAGTGAGAACTTTTATGATCTTCATTAGCTTAGTTTGGACAAGCATCAATATGCTGGAAAGTCACTCAATCTTTCTGTTTGTTTGTTTTTGTGTTTTTTGTTTTTTGTTTGTTTTTTCTTTATACACCAAAGGCTATAATCTTCATCTAGATTGAAAAAAAAGATGTTTTTCTGTGTACATCCTGTGTTGAAGTATCATGTAATAGTCATATTAGTACGCTGAAAGACGACAAATGTAATTAACTCAGTAAAATGGAATTCCCATATTTAACTAAAAGGCCAAAACGGAAGATGTTCACCATTCAGTTTATACTCTCTGAACAAAAAGCATCATTGCAAATGTCTAGTAAAGTTGAAAATATATTTTTTTATGATAATGTTTTAGATTAGTTCCTTCAGGTGGCAGAACTTCAACATGGAAATATGGCATGTCACTGACTTCAAAACATTAAATTAATTGATGTTTTTTCTTCTGGTTCAGTATAATTGTTTCCAGTAATGTCATGTGCGTACTCGACACTTTCTGTTTATTGGAAATTGAACCTTTTTGGAGTAGTCCCAAATTGCTTGGTATTCAGTTTTCATCCAACAGGAACAGTGTTTGATCACTTTTCTAATCTCTGTCCAAACCAAGCTGGCTAATTTTAGAAAAAGAATCAGTGCAGCTGATAAAGCAGTGATCTAATATAGAAACATACAGCAGGATGAATGCCTGTGTCAGCACTTGTTATTCAGAGGGTGAGCATGCAAAAGAGTTAAGCAGTCAGTAAGAAACAATGTCATGATAAAATGCATTGTCAAGCTATGCATGTTATGATTTCTCTAAAAGAAGTAAATACAAGTAAAGTACAGACTAACAATGTGTTACTACAGTTTCTCTTAGATTACCCTATTCTTAATTAATCATTCTTATGTCAGAAGCATCAAGCAATTATTCTGGGTGCACAAATGAGTAAAAGCAAGATCAGATGTGTGGCATATGTACCTGAATCGTGTTGAGAAGACAGGCATGAGCATAAGAGTCTTCCTTGTGAATACTTCTAAAGAGAAATTTCAGTCTACCAAAGTTGTTTAAAAAAGAATAGAATTATTCTCTTAACTATGCACAAGATTTCTTGTTTCTGCAAGGGGTGTGAGCCGACACTGAAGCTGTCTTATTAGAAAGTATAGACCAGTTAAACAAAAATCTATTTGGTTTGGTTTATTTCTGTGATTTAGCTCCCCAGTTTGGTAGTAAACATAAATAATGTAGGGGTAACAAAGGACTAAAGACAAGATTCTCATAATACATATTCAAAGCAACTATTAGGATGCTCTTTTCAGAATGTAGGTCAGTTTTCCAGGAAGTTATTGCATATTTATATAAAGTGCAGAAGAGTTTCAGCTATGAATTGCCAGACAGTTTCTAGAATTTTCAGTTTTAGACTCTACTGTCTCGAAAAGAAGAGGTGAAATCATAAAGCCTTGTCCCAATAGCTAGAAGTATTCCTAGAGAAAGAAACTCAACTGTGATAGCACTGCAACTGTAGTAGTTGGATGATTTGGACATTGCCCAGAAATGTTTCTGACTCAGTGGCATACCAGAAAAGATTGTGTGTCAGTGACCCACGTTTGCATGAGTACTGCTTTGTCAGATATAATTTATCTGGAGAGACTGGGAAAAACTCTCTTGCAAGAATGAAGCCTAGTTTTTCTCCCCCTTTTAAGCACAAATGGTTATACTATTATTTCATTAGAGACTCCAATGGGTATTTGGATAAATCCACTTTTCTGAGCATTTGGCAATAGAAAGTGACAGTCCAGAATCTCAAGAGCATGTGAAGGCAAAGAAAAAGGACAGGGAGATGAGCTGATTTGTTTGGTTTCATGCTGTTCATTCATGCTGGTCAGAAGAATTCTTGTTCTTCACAATTGAGCACTCTGAGCACCCTGACAGTCAACTGTTTTCAGGCGGAAAACAATTTACTTGAAACTAAATGGTCCAGCTCTCATTACATGATAAAACTTTAAAGAAAGGTATTTTAAAGGAAAAAAAAAGAAAAAAAGAGACAGTAATGCTGTATATTTTGAAAGGTTGTTGGAACATATTCTCTCAAAGGAGCAGATGCTTTAGAGATTGGGAAGTTGTAATTTTTCAGGTCACCTGTTTCGTCATTAATCACTTATTCTTGGTTCATGTTTCATACTCCTCATAGAGACTAAGATGATTTTGAATTTATTATATATTTTATTATGTTATTGTCACCACTTAAATGTTTTTGGTTTGTTTTTTTTTTGAAATACAGCTTGGAGTACTATGGTGTTTTGAGATTTTAGTATGTCCTTTCTCATGCTTGTGCTTTGAAATATTTCAAGAACCAGTAGTATCAGCTGCTTCTATTGCAGGTGGTTCTTACTACAGCTTGAAGAAAAGTCGTTGAGTTAAAGCAGATTTGCCAGGCTTATCTGATTTTTGTTAAAAATACTAAACAAAAATACATACAAAGATAATGTACTGAGTTTATTTTAATAAAAATTTGGATGTCTGTTAAGGAAAATTAGCAATGCAAACAGCCTAGCTCACTGGGATTTTCTAGGTCTTTTGCATATTTGAAATCATTGCATTTTAATTGAATAATTTCATAGAGGCCTAACTTTATGCTCCCACAACTGATGCAATCACAGTGACTGAATTTGTGGCATGTGGATATTGTTCACACTAATTACACTTAATGAATATGCTTTATTCTTTTTCTTAATTCTTTTCTTTATGATCACAATTTCTGTACTTTTTTTAAATCCCAACTGTATAGGTGAGGAACAGGACTTGCAATTCTCAAGTCTGACTCTTAATCTTCTAGTGTGATTCATTAATCTGTGTTGGTTTAGTTTTTTTTTCTGTGTTTTTTTTTTTTTTTTTTTTTTTTTTTTTCTTATTCATATTTTGTCACACATATTGGCCATCTACTTTTTGTGTTAGTGCTTTTTTCCTTGTCATGAGAAAGAAAACTGATTTTCTGTCTTCTTCGTGATTGTCCTCTTGGGTCTAGCTCTTAGAAAAACTTAGAAAGTTTATATAGGAAATAATTGAAACAAACTTAATCTCTCAATATTCTTATGACCTGGACAAAATAATTGCAGATTCTTCTAAGAAACTAAAGAGTAGATCTGGGTATGTACTATTGATTTCATCAGTCCAACTTGTAAAATGCAAAGGTAAAACATTGCTGATGATTAGAATTACTGTAATATTGTTTGCTGCTTTAATAGTCATATTTCTCTTTCTGCCACTTAAAGAATAATAGCTTTTAATACTCATTTACTCACTGATTTTATAACAGTCCAAATAAGTTTTTATTTACTATATTATCACTGTGATTTGCTTTTACAGATCTTGATTGTGACAGGTGTGTCAAAATTCTCTCAATTTAAAATCAGTGATACAGGCAGGTCATGAAAAAAAGGGAAGCTTGCCTACGTACAGCTTTGCATTAGCTCTTAGAGCAGCAAGCATTTTACTTGGTACAAAAAAAGTTTTGAATAGTTATTTAGAAATGCATTCAATTCATTCTAAGAATAAAGACATTTCTTGAGTATGTTTTTTTTGTTGTTGTTGTTGTTTTTTTTTTTTTTTCCTTTTGAATTCATAAAACTTTCAGTGTATTACTCAGATATTAACTGATGGCTCCAACTGAGGTTTGGTACCTAATAAATTTGGAGGTTGACCAAATACAAAATATTTGTGTATTTAAAGGCATTTTTTCTTTCCTAACATATATTTTTCTTTAGAAATCTTGCTTGAATTAATGCATGTCTTTGAAAAGGCTTTTCAATTTGGTATGTTTTCTATGAGATTTCATGAGAAAAAAGTTGTAATCACTGCTTATTACAAAACAAAAATGTACTCCAGAGAAAGGTTGGGTTGATTTGTCTGTTTTCCAGAATGCTAAATCAGCAGGGTTCCCCTGAAAAGCACGACATAGCAGAGTTTAGCTCTTTTTGAAATCACATACTCCAAGTAACAGATTTAAGAAAAACTGTAACTGCATTTTGAGTGATTGTGCTTAACAGATACCTTTGTTACTCTTAGCAGATCTATATAATAGTGAGCGAATCTCAGCATTTGATATTTTTTTTAAAGAACTCTCTTCAAGTTGATGTCCAGAAATGAACACAAAACTGACAATTTCTTAATTGGCGTTACTGCTTTCTGATTGCTTTTATGTAGAGAGCAGCATATCAAACTATAAATATTTTGCCTTGTCAATCAACATTAATGGATCAGAATTCTGGCTTCCTGCAGAACTCATAGGATTTAGAGAGGATCAGTATCACAGTATCACAGAATTGTAGGGGTGGGAAGGGACCTCTAGAGATCATCTAGTCCAACCCCCCTGCCAAAGCAGGTTCTCTACACCACGTTGCACAGGTAGGCGTCCAGGCGGGTCTTAAATATCTCCAGAGAAGAAGACTCCACCACCTCCCTGGGCAGCCTGTTCCAGTGCTCCGTCACTCTCACCGTAAAGAAGTTCTTGCACACATTCGTGCGGAACTTCCTATGCTGAAGTTTCATCCCATTACCCCTAGTCCTGTCCCCACGCACTACTGAAAAGAGACCAGCCTCGCCACTATGGCCCCCATACCTCAGGTATTTATAAACCTGGATCAAATCCCCTCTCAGCCTTTGTTTCTCAAGGCTAAACAGACCCAGTTCCCTAAGTCTCTCCTCACAGGGGAGATGCTCCAGGCCCTTCACCATCTTTGTGGCTCTTCGCTGGACTCTTTCCAGGAGATCCCTGTTTTATTTTGTACTGGGGAGCCCAGAACTGGACACAGTATTCCAGATGAGGCCTCACCGGGGCAGAGTAGAGGGGGATGATCACCTCCCTCGACCTGCTTGACACGCTCTTTTTAATGCACCCCAGAATGCCATTGGCCTTTTTGGCTACAAGGGCACACTGCTGGCTCATGGCCAACCTGTTGTCCACCAGGACGCCCAGGTCCCTCTCAGCAGAGCTCCTCTCCAGCACGTCTTCCCCCAGCCTGTACTGGTGCATGCAATTATTTCTTCCTAGGTGCAAGACTCTACACTTGCTTTTGTTAAACCTCATCCGGTTTCTTACTGCCCAGCTCTCCAGCCTGTCCAGGTCTCGCTGAATGGCAGCACAGCCTTCAGGCGTGTCAGCCAATCCTCCCAACTTCGTGTCATCAGCAAACTTGCTAAGGGTGGTCACTATCCCCTCATCAAGGTCGTTGATGAAGATGTTGAACAAGACCGGACCCAGCACAGACCCCTGGGGCATGCCGCTAGTTACAGGCCTCCAGCCAGACACCGCACCACCAATGACAACCCTCTGCACTCTGCCAGTCAGCCAATTCTTGACCCACTTTATTGTTCACTCATCTATCCCATACTTCCTCAGCTTTGCTATAAGGATGTCATGGGAGACATTATCAAAAGCCTTACTGAAATCAAGGTAGACTACATCTACCGCTCTTCCCCTGTCCACCCAGCTAGTGACATCTTCATAAAAGGCCACCAGGTTGGTCGAGCACGACCTCCCCTTGGTGAACCCATGCTGAGTACTCCTGATAACTTCCTTTTCTCCCAGTTGTCTGGAGATGGCATCCAGCAAAAGCTGTTCCTTCACCTTCCCGGGGACAGAGGTGAGGCTGACCGGCCTATAATTACCTGGGTCTTCCTTCTTGCCCTTTTTGAAGACCGGGGTGACATTGGCCATCCTCCAGTCTTCAGGCACCTCCCCAGTTCTCCAAGACCTCTGAAAGATTACAGAAAGCGGCTCAGCAACGACCTCCGCCAGCTCTCTCAGCACCCGTGGATGCACCCCATCAGGTCCCATGGATTTATGGACCTTAATGTTTTCTAGGCACTCATGGACCATAGTAGCAGGAGTTAACTTCATAATTTTCCCTTTGGACTTCTTACTTTTAGCTGAAGTGTGCCAGTTTGGTACTCAGAAGTTGTGCAGTTTTTAGCACTGGCTATGGGGCAAGGAATTAAATAGATTTTTTGATCTGTTTGAATGATACTTTCATGTTGCCCATCTTGATAGCTTATTGCCTAGTAGAGGCAACATGGAACACAAAGTTATTAGCTTGTTCAACCTCGTTTCTCATACTTATTAGAAATTCACACAAAAACATTGTTCAGCTTCTGGCATGGCTGCCTCTTAAGCAAAATGTAAAGGATAGCAGAGTTGTGTCCGCATGCTGAGCTTGTTGGGAACTGCATAGAGTAAAACTTTCTGGAGTTCATGGCTGCAACATGCTTCCACCCTTTAAAGCTCATTTATGTCTTTAAAATGCAATCAATCAGAAATGTATGAAACACATTTTTTATTTTTATTTTTTATTTTTTATTTTGTGATCCTATCTGGAGCCAGGAGTTGGACTTAATGATCCTTTTGAGTTCTTCCAACTTAGGATATTCTATAATTCTTTGATAAAACTGCAATAAATAAGTCTTAACTGCATTGCAGTGACTTGACAATATACCTGGATTGAGAAGGGCCATTTTTAACACCTACACTCGTTCTGAATATTCTTGATCCATGCTTTCAGCAGTTTCCTATCTCTTGTTTTAAGCCTTCAAAAAGGCTGCCACCCAGCATAGAGTGTCTGACTCCCATGGAAATTGTTAACTTTTCTAATTTAATAATTCTGCATTATGATTTCTTCTAGACAAGTGTACTTTGATGTTGCATTTCATGGAACATCTTTAAAAATTCCATTCAGCGAAAGTTTTGTCAGCCATTAGCACTCAAGTTCTAGCATTGCTGGTCACAGAACCGTTGTACTTTGGCACAGGATATGAAATAGATACATACCAAAGTGAAAGGAATAAATAGTATATCAGATATAAAGAAAGAATAAATGGAGCTCAATCTCAGCTCTTCATATTGTTCCCCCAGATGATATATTATTTATTTCTACATTTTATATCATATTTATGGTTTACATAATAGAGCAACACAGTCAAAACCTGGCTAATATCTGTCTTCTTATGGTTCATGATCTTGCATCTTTTTTTTCCTGGTTCCAAGACTTTAACGCTCACCCACTCCCATCAATATATTACCAGTTAAAATTCATTATCTGCCTTCAGATTTAACTTTGTGAACTTTGGTCCAATTGAATATGACCTTGACTTGGATTTCTTTGTTTTTTAATACACTTGTTGCATGAATGTGGAAAATAAGCAATGTTCTTGGTATTTGTCATTCTTTATTTAGCCAGGAATTAACTGCACTAGAATAGCAAGTGGATAAAATGGGCTGTTTTCATCCAGCCGAAAGTTTAATCTTGCGGAACACTGCTGATTGTATTCACTTGACAGGGCTGGTAATTATACTTAGGGAAGGCATATTGTTTCTTTCTGCCACACTGACATAAAATAAAGGTTTGTTGATTGTTGTTGCAACTATTGCGCCCTCTTGGTATTGCCGTATTCTAAAAATAAAACTGAAGTTCCTAGAGGAATTTAATACTCTCTAGGCAACTGTTATGATTTATAGCAACTAATGCCACATAGATTGAAATTATGCCTGTGTGTTAAACACAAATAATTTTTAGGCTTTTTTTTTTTTTTTTTTTTTTTCCATTTTAATCACAGTATCACAGTATCATGCGAGCTGGAAGGGTCCAACTCCCAGGATTCGAGCCTTTCTGTGTAGCAGAGCAGCACTTGTACCGCTTGCGCCACAGGGGGATTCGAACCCCAGGCCTCTGGTGTTGCAAGCAGCACCTTATACCACTGTGCCACCAGGGGCACACAATCAAAACCAACTGTGTCATTATGCTGTGTTTTCTCCGTTTTTCAACTAATATTTGGTTTCTGTCTCGTTATTTATGAGTACCTGTTACAGTCTTTTGTGTAGATAGTGTTAACTGATATGGGCTGTCTTAATTTTAGCCCAGTATGATGAGTCTTTTGGCCAGTTTGCTTTGTGCTGTCTGTCTCATGTTTCCTGATACCAAAGTGCACAAGGAATACAGAATTTTTATTTTTTTTTTTCTAATTTGTCCAAGTACCGTTAGGCAACTGGAAAACAGCACTGTACATCACAGGGCTAACAGAATTGGGTGCCTTATTGTACATGTGAAGAAGAAGCTATGTACTGCGATTAAACTGGTGACTAATCAGTTGTAGTGTTCTGAATTTGGATGATGATCTACATAAAAAGAAATTCTTATTATCTAACTCAGAAGAAAATATTACATTTAAGCCGCATCTTATATCAGATGTACATTAACAGAAGGTAAAGTTAGCCCTAATGTTTTCAAAACTAACAGGATGAATTAGCAAAATGTCTAAATGTTACTGACACTAAGCATTTTCAAAAATATATTTCAGTCTTATGTGTTAATTATCCTTAATATTAAGAATTGTATTTACTGTATTGTTCGTTTATAATCTACTACAAGTGTAGTGAATAGCTTAATCATGTCATAGATGCAGTTTATTCCACAGAAATTACTCAAGTCATCACGACAGAAATTTATTTTTTGTTTTTGAAAAGGCAGAAAAGACATTCATGCGTGTGTTGAGCTTCAGATTTTTGAATGATTTTGATGAGCTAAGTTGTCTGCTTAACATTTTATAGATAGATAAAAGGCAGGGGAGTGAAGATTGCACTTCCTTGGGAAGGATAAAGGTACACAAATAAAAGTGACTACTACAAAATAAGATTTGAAACTTAAAAAGAAACTTCTGTTTTACTTACGTTGGGTGATCTGAGAGTACATCTGTATTCTTCCCTTTTTCAGATTAAAAATTACAATTGAAAACATTAGTCTGTTTGTGGTTTTAAATATAAATATATATTGTATATATATGGATATATAGAGATATATATATTTAAATTCAGCTGACATTTTCATACTTCTTACAATGAACATATTTGGTTTAATGATTAATTCAAACTTATTTATTTTTATAAATAAAGTTTGTATATTGTCGTACGGTAACTGCTGAGTCATGGCTTGAACCACTGATTGAGCACCTGTGGAAAGTACCCAGTCAGCCCTGGGAGCACAGGTGAAGGCAATTCAGCTGTGTGACCTGAAAGGGTGTGGAGCCTTGCTGCACCTCTCCTAGACTTCATTTAAGTGCTGATTGGCACTAGGGGAGGTTCTCTTTCTGGAGATTCGTCCTTGGTTAAGCTTTTCTCTGTGAACCTAGAATCTTCTAATATGGGTGAGCAATCTTTGTTCCCTTCTTTATAGCACATTCTTATCGTGCTTTTTCTTCTATCATTGCACCTCTATTGTAATGCCTTTCCTGTTGTATTGATCTGCCCAATCACTACAACTATAATGAAGTAAATGTATGTTAGAATGAGGCAATATAGCATAAATGAAAATGATTTATTTTAAAGCAATTAATGATCTGAAATGACAAAATTTTGGGAGTGACTTATCAAAAGGGAAAGTTCTTCTAATTGTTTTGTGTTTTGTTTTGTTTTTTTTTCTCTATTTTTCTTTTTTAAAATGGCAGATTAAAATTATTAAAGTTATAATTGAAGTTATTAAAATTATATTGCGTATAAATAGATACAGCCACAGATGCAGTTGCTTAAAGAATGGGATATAGCTTTCTTATCTGTGCCAGATAAAGAAGTGGTTTTCCTTGGTAAGGAAGAATAGGAACTTGTCTCCTTAGAAAGAAAACCAGATACATATTTCTTTTTTTATAGACAGTAAGAGCTTGCACTGGGTATGCAAAATGGCCCAGAAACATAAGTAAGAAAAACCTCACTGCTCTGAAATCAAAGCTCTGAGCTAAGCTATAATGCCATCGTTGTTTTTTTTTTTTCTGTGCCAGATTTCCAATTTTTAATAAAAGCTACAGTAAATCTTTTTTTATATTATTATAATTTGATTAAGAAAATACAAACTCCCTATTACTTAGCATATACTTATGTCATTTCAAGTATGTTGTTGCAAGTTTGAGTTTCTTAAGTTAAAAAGGGATAAAATTCTGGAGTAAAAGAAATCTATAACTTCTTCCAAATATGGAATTTATCTTTTGAGCACTTTTATAAAGATACACAGTATCATGGATCTCTAGTCCAAACAAGGTGTTTGTGTGCTATAAAAGTAATTACGAATGTTTAGGATAAATCTTTACCACAGTATTCTTGTTATATCACCCTATCCCTTGTAGTAAGAAAAATGACCCTACTGTTTTTGGAGTTGCTCCTGATTTTCTTCAAGTTATCAAAAATAGTTCTGGGAGTGTGTGTTTGTGTGTTTCGATGGGGAGGAAGAAGGGAGAAAATACTTAAAATTGGCTTTGCTTTCACTTGTCTTTTTTTGCCTTACAAATAATTTTGTGGTCAGTGGAACCCAGCAAGAAGCCTCCTTTTCCTCCAGATGGTTGTGACATTTGAGTAAACCTTGGAGGATTAAAGGCACTCTAGTGAGTACTTGCTGTAAACTCCTGACACAACATGACAGTCCTAATCTGGGTTCTGGACTGATTAGATGATTATAAGCTCAAAGAACCAAAAATTCTATCTGGGCAATAACCATTTCCATTGATAAGAAACACTTTAAAAACAAAAAACAAACGAAAACCCCAGTGACATCATATCCTAAGTTTAGTCAAAATATTCAATATACTTACAGACATATGCTAGTTAAGTTTTCAAATAGTGAATTCCCAGTTTGCTGTACAATGACTTTACTTTGTGAAAAGCTTTTCTTCATGTGACTGAATGAGCACAGCGTGATGCAAATTTCTTTATGTTAAAGTTGGTTTGCAGACAATCTAAATGGTTAAATGTTGGTAGAAAATGCAGAAATGGATCCAAATGAGAGTCTTAAATCTAATTATGCATCATCACCATTACCTGTGATAGGATAAGAGAAATATGTGGAAAGATATATTCTATGTTTGTTCAGAATAGGAAAAAAAAAAAAAATGGCTACTTTACACTTGTTATGCAATGAAAATTCATTTGCTTAATGGCCAACTGATAATAAATTGCTTTTTTTAATATTGTTTCATGTTGTTTTAAAGATTTTGTTCAATAATACATTATTTTGATTTGATTAAAATAAAATACAGGTTAACAATTTATTTTTTTTTCCTTGTGAAATTTAAAAGTATAACAAACTTTCTGAAAATTGTGTGGTGATGGTTGTATTTATTTACTGTTTTGTGTTTTAAAGGCGATTTATTTGTTTTGGCTGAATGAATGATAAATTGTATTTCTCAGCAACTTTCCTGCTGCAAGAGTAATGCTTCAACCACAGCTTGCAATTTGATCTCACTTACCTATACATTATTTTTTGTGTGACAACTGAGTAATTTGTTCCTTTGTGTTTTGGTGTTTTTTTTGTTTTGTTTTTTTTTGTTTTTTTTTTTTTTTAATCAGAGAGTGACAGTCAGTCCCGTATTTTACTTTCAAAGGAGATCCAGAGATATTCTTAGAGTCTGTATCTTTCCCAACCTTTTTTACTTGCTAGGTATTTTAACTCTCTTTTAAGATATACTACAGAAACATTTGCCCATGAAAGAAATATGCTTGATGATTTAATCTAAAACATATAATTTTATTGGCATTTCAGAAAGTAAACTACAATGCTTAGCGACAGTTTCAAAACTAACAGTAGCACCTAGTCTATTGTGAAGTTTTGGTAGTACAACGTTTTGGTGACACATGATTCTGTTTTTCTGACAAATTCTAAAAATCCTTCATTATGTCTGGGTATTTGTTGGGAAGAAAATCATTCACATAGAACCTCTGAGATTTTAAGGAAAGCATAGTTAGATCAAGTTATTTAGTGAGGTCTTCTAAATTATTTTGTCCATGCCAATTTTTTCTTACAATCATTTCAATTTAAACATCAGTTTTTTTGTTTGTTTAGTTTAAAGGCTTATGCAAGTTGTTCTCTAATATCAAAGGTAGAAAACTGGGATTTCATATCTAGTTGTCCCATGCAACATAAGTAATTAGAATTCATTGACTGGGGGGGAAAATGCACTTTTAGAACCACTCAATTAAAAGCATACTATGAGAAAGAAGAGAAAAACAAAACAAAACCATTAGTTCACTGTATTCCTGATTCTTATACCTGTCATGTAACTCACAGTCTGAAACCACTGAGTAGCTGTCTGGCACCCAAGTTACATCTCTTCCAAGCCACCACCAATCCACTCAGATATTTGGCCTGGGTTTCTTTTACATTTTGCAAATCCTTTGTAAGCATGAGATGATAATGTGAAAAGTCCAAGCCTGACTTACCCTGAATGTTTAGCTAGGATCTAAATTACAGTTTTGAGGAACTAAGCAGGTAATTGGTTATGAGATTAACTGGAAGTTTCACTGTTATCCTCACAGGTCAGGGCTGCACTTAGATTCCAGGTGCATTTGAAATATTGCAGTACAAAGTTCTGTGTTGTAAGTGATGCTTTTCGTTTTTAGTCCCTGAACTATATTCTGCACGAGTTGAAGTTGAAACAATCTGAAAAATCATTCAGCCTGCCCATGTCTCTGTTCACCTCCATATTGAGGATTGTTTCTCTTTTATTTCTGATCCTATTTAATGTAGCCTGTATTTATAATCACTGATGGTAGGAATACAATGGTGTTGCTGCAAGCTTCCCTTTAATGGCTTCATGCCAAAGGTAGCCATTGTTCCTATTGCTTGAGGGTGTTGAACTGTGCAAGGTTGCTTGGAAACCCCTTACTGAGTGAAACCTTCCAGTCACTCTCCTCTGCCTCCCAAGTCATAACATTTGAGTGCTTAGGAATTCAGAGGAGGATCACAGTCAGTGTGGTTGCTTTTTGTGACCTTTCTGATGCTAAACCAATGACCTCTTAAACGCAGCAGTGTACTTGCATATTGTAGCATGCATGATGATCTGGCTACAAAACAAACACTGCACCAGCCAGGAGGGAATGACATTGGATGACTCAAAGTCTAAACTGACTCAAAGTCAGTTAGCGGACGTTTTAAAGAAAAAAACATATCCAGTAGCTTCTATTTAGATACTGCAGAGAAACACATTTCCTTTAACTTGTGTTGAGATTGTTTTATGTGGTGTGTAATAAATACTAAAAGAACATAGATGCTAGATATGCTTTCCCTAACACATGCTTCCCTTCAGAATGGTGTTACTTTTCTCCAATTGCGGGAGTCAGATTGTGCTTGATAGAGCATTTGAGTGAATTGCTTCTTATTATTTTGAGAAAGTTAGTCAGAAGGACAAATTAAACTAAGTAAATGAACATGGCATTTTATTTGACCTAACTTTTTAAACCAATTGTCTGAATATGTTGCTTGCTGTTGGTCTGTTATGTTAAGCTAATTACTGTTTTAAGCAGCAAGTACACTAGATGTTTTCTCTTGGTTTTATATGTATGATAAATGCTGAGGCACAACATTTGATTATAGACTGCATAGTTCCTTGGTAGCAATTATACCCATACTATAAAGAATACAGCTGAAAAGGTCTGTTGTAACATTGCTAGGTGAACCATTGGCTGGTGGTGTATTTTCTGTCTGGAGATCTGAATAGTGCCATCAGTCTTCTCCAAGGAGCACAAGCCAAAGATCTGTGGAAAAAGATATTGCTGTTTGTATATGATAATTTAATCAGTCTTCTGTTGTGGTTTTCAATTGTCTTGCACCACTATTGAGTTAGCAAATTAAGTTGGCTGTTGGATCAGAATGTCACTGCTGACTTGGCCCCATGAGGCTTCAGATATTGATTCCTGCTGGCAGACCTTGGGATATTTCACTTTCTTTGGAATTTATTTGCCCTGTGCCTTTTGCTACTTTCTGACGCTCAACTTCTTCTTTTCTACTAAAGCCTAGTCTATGCTGAACTAACTGGTAATTATGTTCTTATTTTTTGTATCTAGTCTTAATATTTGAGGAACACTGCATGATGCTGTCTTGTGGCCTGGTTGTACTGTGTACTGGGCTACTGCATCATGTTGTGTAATTATACAAGATGATTTAATAATTCTTAAAAGCTTGGAACTAGAGGACAAATTACACGTACCACTTCCCTTTTCCTGCACCCAAACATTGTAATTAGTCTGCAGAAGTAAAGGGATTGGGCCATTTTCCCCAAAGACATAAGTCCAGATAAGAAGATTAGAACCAGCTGGACTGAAACAGACTCATGGAGAACATGATGCAAGAAAAAGAAAAATGACACGGAGTTTGTCTATCCTTTTTGCAAGGATCATTTGAGATGCTTGGTTTTACGATGTGCTTCTTTCCTTCATCTCTAATAGAAACTGAGATAATTGGCTGTGACTTGAGGTTACTAACTTCTACTTTACATACTCATGTAAAGTCTGTTATATTTAAGCCAATAAGCTTATGACAAAGAGATAAAGGATTGTTTTTTGTCTTTGTAGAAATAAAAAAGATAAACCGTAGCTACTTGTCTCACTGCTGGCAAGCTGAAACTATGCACCACAGCTCTCATCAGTGCAATTTAATAAGATATATGGGCATCCATAAGCAGAGGCGACTTCAGTTTTGCTACAGAATGAGATTCACAGCTATTGCAGCAAATGCTTCTAACTCGTCAAATCAAAATCTGTGTTATGAGAACATCTTTTATGTCAATAAGAATCCCAAAGTAATTTTGTTATCTACTGCCTGGGAGATTGCCTGGAGCATAGCTCCAGGTTACTGGAATAATCAGCAATTTCTGTAAATGTATATGGTTATAATGCTATTCTGTTATTTTATGTTAAATCTACTAGCTAAATTTTAAGGGTGCTAGACTATAACTGCAGTAGTGGCTTAGTACCTTGCTTCATTATAAAAACAGAAATCTTTAAGTCCTTCCACGGCTCCTATAGGCACTGTGAAAATAAATTATTAGGGTATTGGAAAATGTTGGAAATATAGCAGGTTATGCTCATCTGGAAACAGCAGCTATCACATGATGTAGCTTAGAACCTCTTTGTTCTAAGATGTGTGTTAGTAACCTATTAGTCTTTTTTTGGTATATTTACAGGATTTCCTTAAAAATAGACTAATTCTGATAATTATTTTTCTGCATTACTTGGATAACGTTTTGAATGCTGGAAAACAGTAAGGAATGGCATAAGCAACTCAGAAGGATTCAGGCACTCCAGCTGCATAAGTCCACAGACGCCAAATGTGTTTTAATTTGGAAAATGTTAAACAGCAGTTCTAAGGTCCACAGAACCACTGTGGAGAAGCCAGACTAAGCGGGGGAAAAATCCAGTCCATTACTGGGAATTATGAGCTTACTCTTGAGGGGAAAGAGAAAACCACACATGAAATGTAGACGCAGTAGGGCTTACTGAGTGTGAAATATGAGTTGCAGGCACCTTATGGTAGCTCCATTTGCTGTATTTCTATCCCTGCTTTACAGACCATGCGGAGAAGGAGTGTTGTCACTATAGCAGAGTTCTAAGGCTGCAGCATAATCCTATCAGTCCTATAGGATTATTCATTCAGTGAAGTTACAGAGGTATAACCATTAGTTGCCTTGAAAATTGAGTGGAGAATGAATGAGGAGTTTTAAAAGGAACAGAGGGGATAATGCATGTATAGTGTTTATACTCATAAGGGGAGATGATGCTGTAATAGAAATCTGGACATGAAACTAGGGGAAATAAATGATGCAGAGGGTTACATGATTCAACAAGAAAGCTGTTGAATGGTATTGATCTCAAGGTATAGCTAAATATGCCTCTAAATTTGAAAGACTTGAAAGATTTTATGGAGAAGTAGAAATAGAAAATAAAATCCAATTTCTTGCAATAGATATTTAATATGATGTTGATTGCCTTGCAAAATACTTTTTTTTCTTGGAAAGGTATTCTTATATTAAATCAATCCGTGTTAAAGCAGAATTTATTTTCACAACCATTTGTAATCTTTAATACCAATCTATTTAACAGTCTTCAATTTCATGCAGCAGTTTTTTGTATTAGTGTTTGTTCAGTTATTCTTAGCATTTTTATCTTTCTTTCCACACCTGATTTTTTTTTTTTTCCACAGTAAATTAACTTTCAGAATAGATAGAGCTATACTTGAATGTCTATGTAAACAGAGCACTTGTGATATTTCGTATCAGACTAGCATATCTTTCCCTCCAGAGTTGTTCAGAACATTGTAGGCTGTATGCATACATAAAGTATCTTTGTTTAGGAGAATTCACTTTCAGTAACAAGTGAGAACTGGAAGGTGGGGAGGAGCATCAATCCTTTAATTAGGCCACCCATTGTATACACTGTCCTTCTTGAACTAATTGTCAGGGTTCTGGATCTTTTTTTATCACTATTGATTACTAAAATAATACCTGGGAGGACTCAATAAACATTCTGTATCAAAAACATCACTTAAAAGTTAAGTGATGCTCTGAAGTGAGATATGGACAGCATTCCTTGTGTAATCATGGGGCATTGAGACCGTGTCATATCAGAGGCAAATAGCACAGGAGGAGTATAGGAGAGTATAATGAAGTCTGAGTCTTAAAAAGGTTGGAAGTATATATTAGAGGAGGGATTTAAATGAAGTGCATGGCATAGAAAAGGAGGTAATATAGCTGAGCCTGGTGAGTGCTTCTCCTTTTCTGTACTGGGATTTGAGTTATCAATTGTGAGTTACCCAACAAGGAAGCTCTGGTGCTCAGACTAAGACTTATTTATTTTAATTGCTTTTTACAGGTATGTATAATTAAAGAGTAAAAGCAGAACATCTGTGTAAAAATACTGGAGAATCTGTGTTTTGCCCCACTGTGTGGCATGTGAATGAAATCGTGTATGCAGTGAAGTGGTGTTGTTTTTTTTTCAGTTGTAACTTCTGAATTACCCCCCAAAACATCTTGGAATTGGGTAAATGTTTTCAGCTGTGATATCATACGCTTTAGATCTCATTTATAAAACTTGCTTCTGTAATTCCTGTGGCTGTTTGTAACTTATTATATGATGTTTTGGATATTGTGTATGTATATATGTATGTGTTCCTACATTTTGTTAAGTATTTCCTGTCATAAAGGTTCTTTAGTACTCTGGCATTAAGTCTTAAATGACATGTAGTCCTCAGATGAATTCACTTTTATTGTCAAATGCAATTGCCTTTAAGCAGTGCTGTAATCAAATAATGTACAAGCCAACTGTATTTCTGACCATCTATGAAGATGTAGCAGGAACATTTTAACCATGTGCAAGGAGGCTTCAATCACACTTCATTAGCGTGTGGAATTCTCTTGTGCTGTGTGCTTCATGGCATCCAGAGTTCCAGCAGAAGCAGGAATGTAATGCTTTTCATCTGAACATGTACAACTAAACATGAGCCAAACTTCAGTTCATTACAGCAGAGATGGTAGCAAGTGCAGGGTCACAGCCCCAGGCATGGAGAGGTCTTTCAGTAGTCTCATGTATCAGTGAACATCCTGTTGCACTGATGTTGTGCATTGTTTAGTTCTGCTAGGATTACCTGAACATGCCAAGATATTAAACCGAATAAAATAATAAAATTTAAAAGAAAAAAAAAAATGAAATTACTGATTGCATGTTTGACAAAAATGAACAGGAAAGGTTGGAATATTTTGGCACTGAAAATAGAGAATTGGCAAATCCTTTATTATCTTCCAATTCACACATGTCCTTGGAGATATTATATGCTGACAAGGGAAAGAGAGAGTACCTCTGTTTCTCCTTGCTGTCGAGTTTACTTTGGGTTTGCACCTGCACTACTAGTTTCAGCTCTAAAGGGATACATCTCACATCCTTGAGAGAGAGGATCTGATTGCTATAAACTTTTTCATTAGTGGGGGGGGGGGAGGAGAGGAAGTGACATTTGAAAGTATCAAACTAACACAATGAAAAGAAATCAAATCTATGTATTTCACTTCAGAAATAAAACCTGTAAAACCATAAGTTATTTATTATTGTGTGCCCCGGTGGCGCAGCGGTAGAATTCCCGTCTGCAACACCAGGGGGCCCGGGTTTGAATCCCCCCTGTGGAGCAGGGGGTAGAAGTGCCGCTCTGCTACACAGAGGGCTCGAATCCCGGGAGTTGGACTCGATGATCTCTAAGGTCCCTTCCAACTCGCACAATACTATGATACTATGATACTATGATTATGAATTTTAAATCTTTGGGGTAAAAATGAGATATCCTGAACCCCAAAACTATAGTTTCTGAACTGTTATGACTAGAGTTTAAAGAAAGCGACAATAACACTGAGTATATATGAATGAAGTTATGTTATGGCTCAATTTTTAATATACAGCTATGGTTGCAGATGCATTGTATGTTTAATTGAAAGGTTTATTTGTAATAAGCGTAATAGATGTCGAAGACCAGATTTAAAAAAAAAAAAAAAAAAAGAAATATAGAGTCCAATTGTACTCAGAATTTTATGAAGTGATTCCTGCTTTAAACTATTTTGCTCTTAACAGAGATAAAGCATTAGAAATAGGCCAAGATAAGGATTTTCAATTAGCCTCCTTGTATTTTACTCCAAATGAAGAGAAAAGCCAGTGTGTGCTTCTAGGTCTTAGAAGTGGTAGTTAATGTGCGCTACTCCTTGAAACTGTTTCTGTTCTCTAAGCTTCCATTGTATGAAACAGTGGGAAGCAAGTTTCTTAGCAATAGAAAGATGTAAAGGGGAGAAAAAATACATTCATACATATTTCTAAGTAGCAATGAGGAAAACTGAGCTACAGATTTTGTTCTTGGATTTAGACTCCATTAGCTGAAGCCTTTGTGATTTTTTCTTATGCTCATGCTTCTGTTTTTAGTTTCAGCCGTGGTATGTTGAGGAATCTTTCCAATGGTGATTAATAGAGGTAGTGTAGATTTGCTAGAGGAAAAAAAAATAAAAAATCTTTAAATGTATATGACTGCAAGACAATTACAAAATGGGTATTATGAACACTGCAATGAAGTGAAACTTTGTGGACAGCCAGTGCTCAGATGTCTCATAAATATGATACATTCCACTTAAAAATAAAAGGAAATACTTAGGCTTAAGTTTTTTATTAAGTGAGAGAAAAATATTAGTGAACTATTAGCTGTGCAGACTAAATCATGATACCATAAAACAGAACTTAGTGTGTAGTAATCTATTTTTTTATTATTATTATTATTTTTACAATGTAAACCACTTGCACAATGCATAGCATACTCCAAGTTTAAGAAAAAAAAAATATAATCTGCCAATCTGTAAAAAGAAAATGAAAAAGAATTGGGGTATGTATGTAATAACATTGCTTTAGGTTTTATGCTGTCAAACAAAATAAACTTGGAAGAATTTGTCTGCTTTTCTTAATTTTGTTTTGTTTTTCTCCTGAGTTTTAGTCATGTCCCATTGTGATGAGTAAAACTGGGGCCACCTGTTTTCCACTGGGCTCTTTTTATTTTTATGTTCATAGTACGACATAACAGATTTCCCAGATAACTTGTGTGAATTAATAAAAATCACAAATGAAATAACAAACCATTGTTCTTCCTATGCAGAAGGGAAAAGCACAGAATAGCTGCTTTGTGGTGGGAAGCAGTGATGTTTCAGGAAAAAACTTGTTCTGTGGCAGATGACATTTTTGTGGTATTTTAAAAATTATATCTAAGTATGTTATTTTACTTACCTGGATGTTTTCACTATTAAGTTACCAAGGGTATCATCTGAATCTGATAGCTTCTGTAAGTTGTCAGATTTGTGAGGTCTATAGCCCAGGGCATCATGGAGGAGAAGATTTGGAATCCCCCATCCAACATCTCACATAGGATATGTGAATATTTGAAGCCAACATGGTTGATGTTAGGGAGAAATAGTTAGATGGTTGTGAATCTTGCTGGACTGGAGAAGTAACATTGAAAAGACTCCCAGTATGTTCTGCTTAGTCTCTGGTGTTTCCTTTCCTCAGTGTCTGTTATGGTACATCTGAACTGTGATGGGTGCAGGGAAAGGCTTTCCTGGCACTCTGCAGTGTAAGATGCTTCCTCATCTCCTAAAGTGTCTGTGAAAAAGGCCAACTACTACAAAATAAGTCATGAAGGGAAGGACCTGATCTGCTTCCAGTTAGTTTAAATTTCAAGTTTACAGAATTTATAATGGACATACATTTACTAAGAAAATTAAGGCTACATAAGTCAAAGTGGTTCAAAGCAATTTTTAGTAGTCTGAAATACAAGTGTTTCCCTTGAAGTTAAATAAAGGAGAAATCTGTATCTTTGTTCTCTGTGGAGTAGTAGTCCTTGAGAAACATTTGGGAAGAAAGAAAGAAGCTTAGGGAGTCGGTTGGGACCTTACAAGGAAGGAGAGGTAAAGGGAGGAAGATCAAAAGTTTGGGGAGGAAAAAAAAAAAAAAAAAAAAGTTCAAATGTGTTGAGAGTTCCTAGAGTTTTAAAGAATGTCATTTTCAAAATACTGTTCTTACTGTACTTAAAAAGTGAAAAATTGATAGTTGTATCACCTACAAACCAGAACTTTGAAGTTCATGGGTATGACAAGGTGGTTGTTGCAGCTTGTTGTTGTTCTGAAGAAGCCTTGGCCAAATTACATCACATTTAATCTGTGAATTGCAAGGAACTTGTGTAGTGTTGAAGAGGGATTGTTAGTTTCACTAGTCCTTATAGCTGTGTGGCTCTTGACTAGAAATTCTCGAGTTTCTCGGTGAAACATCATCACTTCCCAGTTTTCCTCTCATTTTTTCTGGTGAATGCCCTGAGAGATTTCACAGAATTAGTTGAAATAACAGGTACAGTGCCTGTATAGCCTTATGCTGTGCTGTATTTAGACAATGAAATATCTTTATTTGCTTTAAGGCAAAAAAACGGTGGTGAAGGTAATGATCCGCTGTGTCACTGATATTTTGATGAATTTGAGTTAACTTTAACCAAGACACTGTAGGACTGCCTTCAGTCATGAAATCTGGTCACAACAACCCCAGGCAACCCTACAGGCTTGGGGAGGTGTGGCTGGAAAGCTGCCTGATGGAAAGGGACCTTGGTGTGCTGATGGACAATCAGCTGAATATGAGCTAGCAGTGTGCCCAGGCGGTCAAGAGGGCCATTGGCATCCTGGCTTTTATCAGGAATGGTGTGCTGAGCAGGACTAGGGAAGTCATCCTGCCCCTGTACTCAGCATTGGTGAGGCCTCACCTCAAGTACTGTGTTCAGTTTTGGGCACCTCTCTACGAAAAAGACATGGAGGTACTGGAGCAGGTCCAGAGAAGGGCAACGAGGCTTGTGAAGGGCTTGGAAAATCAACCCTATGAGGAGAGGCTGAGGGAACTGGGGCTGTTTAGTCTGGGGAAAAGGAGGCTGAGGGGAGAGCTTATTGCTCTCTTCCAGTATCTGAAAGGTGCTTACAGTGAGAGCGGGGCAAGTCTCTTCTCCCTAGTGACAGGTGACAGGATGAGGGGAAATGGCCTCAAGTTGTGCCAAGGTAAGTTTAGGTTGGACATTAGGAAACACTTCTTTACAGAAAGGGTAGTTAAACACTGGAATAGGCTCGCCGGGGGGGTAGTTGAATCGCCATCCCTGGATGTGTTTAAAACCATATGGATGTGGTGCTTAGGAACAACAAGAGGGTTGTTAGTTAGGGTAGCATGGTTAGGTTGTGATTGGACTTGTTGATCTTTAAGGTCTTTTCAAAGCTGAACACCATCCCTGGATGTGTTTAAGAGCCATTTGGATGTGCTCAGAGATATGATTTAGCAGAGGGTTGTTAGAGTTAGGTACTATGGTTAGGCTGTGGTTGAACTTGATCTTTGAGGTCTTTTCCAACCTGAGTGATTCTATGATTCCAAAGTCTGTGTTTCTGTTGCCTTAGAAACTGGTTTTAGCGGGTAGATTCTCTTGTGAATCTTGCTTCTTAACTGTGTTTGAAGGAATTATGACAGTTGTGTATTTGGGGAGAATGTGTGTGTCTTTTGTATGCTTAAGCATTTATGGTTTATTTTTTCATAACAGAACTCTTGGAAGAGTTATAGAGCATTGACTGTTTTTTTGTGTGTGTGGTTTTTTTTTTTTTTTTGTTTGTTTGTTTTTGTTTGTTTGTTTGTTTTTAAGATTTTCTGGCCTTGTCTCAGATTTGGCTGATGCTAAAACATCTGTGAGAATTTACTATAGTAAGACCTAGGTCTGGAACAGGAATATTTAAGGAATTCCTTTATCTACAAGAACTTTGGTCTAATACACTATAGAGATATACCTTCACCTACACATAAAAGTAGACACAAAATGTCTGTTTAGTCCAGTTGAGGAGTTGGTAACACCTTTATATGGAAGGTTTTGTTGTTGTTGTGTTATTATTAGTTTTGATTGTTTTTTGTTGTTGTTGTAAGTGCTGTATTTGTTCCTATACATGTAGGGCCCTGAGCAGATGCTGGAGGTGATGTAAGTAGTGGGTATGAAATGCAGTTGCATTAAGACCTATAGATGTCAAAGTCCTATAGAAATAAAACAAAAGTTCATAATTAGGTGCTTTTGTATTTTCAAATTTATTTCACTGCTGGATTGGAAAGGCAGGGCCTCATGAAGCCTGAGGAAGAGTTGTTCACAATGAAGACATGATTTAGAGCTATTCAACCAAGCTCCCTTAAGTCAACTAGTAGAAAAATAAATCAAAGGTATAAATGAATAATGGATACAATTTGCTTGATGCTGAGAACGTATGAAATTATTTCAGTCATTTGCATCATATAAATGTCTGCCTAACTATAGAAGGAGCACAGATTAATTTCTCTGTGCAAGGCTACATTATAACTCTAGAAGATCTGTGAATGCTTTGCCACGTTCATGTTTTTGTAATTTAACTTATGGGCTATTCAAATATTAGTTGTTCTAGCTTTTTTTTTTTTTTTTTTTTTTTTTTTTTTCCCCTGATCTGACATGCTTTTTTTTGTTGTTGTTGTTGTTTTTCTTCAGCTTTTTGGTTCTAGTAGTAACTGAGTTTAAAACAAAACTTTAGAATGTACAAAAGTGTACTTCTTCAATACTTTCTTATTTTACTTCCGAACAGGATAAAAACTATTCTAGGAACATAAGGTTTACAGATTAATCTGTATTGAGTTTAGAATATTTGAGTTCACATAGGAAGAGAAAAGAAAGGATGATATATAGTTGTTGATGTCACGGTAAAAATACCATCTAGTATAGCACACACAAAGAGCTCACTGGAGCATTCAGGTATGAAGAGCTAGGCTGAATGCCTATTAGAGGACTAAGTACTGCTGCCTCTGGGATATTTAATACATGCCTTGCATTTTCTCATTTCAGCAGTTCATATGAGCTATATCCAACCCCTAGGGTTTAAAGAGGGGAGGTTCATTCTAACTATCAAGTTTGAAGATTAACAGTCTTTTGAATTAGTGGATATCCCAAATGCCTTTGCCTTTATATGAGGTGTTTTTATTGCTCTATTGGTGAAGTTCCACTTGGTTGCACAAGTGATTAATTTACTTAATCAGCTCACAGTTCTGTTCTCTGTACATTGTGCCAGCAAAATCTAGCTTTCTTTAAGCCTAATGTCATTTCTGTTTTATCTTAAGGCTGTTGTATGTTATTTATATTTTCAAATATAACTTTGTTGGAGGATTTATACTGCTTAACTAGCAAAAACCTTTCCAGTAATTCTGCAGAGAGGAGGTTTTGGAATTATTGGCTTGGTTAAATCTTCACATGGTTGTCATCAACCTGCTTCACAGTGAGTAGGTTGATACTGTTGATCAAGAGTTTGTAGCTGGACATATTAATTCTATTCTTTTGCGCTTCTTAACACTTTGGCAGGACCAGAAACCTATTTCTTAAGAGCTTGCTCTGCAAGAGGTTTTTGGCTCCTACTGCTTTTTGCAGTCTGATCTGGGAAGAAACAGAAAGTGACTTCTTTTCCCCCGTCTCACTTCTTTCTGGATGATCTTTGTCTTCTGGCTAATGTAATGTTCATGCTTTATGGGGACCCAGAATAGTGGTCTGGGCCAACAAATGGGCCTGCAAGTGGCTTCCAGTATCTAAAATGCCATTGTGTGTTTACACATCACTGACAGTTCAAAAGCAAATGATCTCGAAAGTATAAGAATTTGTGTTTTAAACAGTTATGGGTAATGTTGGACAGCAGTCAAATCTCACTGAGAACAGCTTGTCTTATTCTTTAAACACCAAAAATATAGTGATGATTAGAGCTTGGTTTTCATTCCATCGATAAATAAGGTTTGTAACAAACAGACATTTTTTATTCAAAAGTAATGATTATTTACCTCTGAGGTATTTTTGCTGCTTTGCTGAAGAGCTCTGTTTCTTGTGGATAAGTTACAATGAGTACACTAATTCTAAAAGGATAACTGGATTTTTGCTGAAAATTAATCTTGTAACTGGCATTGCTCCTTGTAACTGTGTAGTTTACAAGTAAGACCTGGAAAGGAGTGAGAGAACAGTGGTCCTTTAGGCTTTGTAATCTGTGAAGCTATGTTTCAGGATTACAGAAGGAACAAAGAAGACATCTCTTTTAATAAAAGCACTTAAACTAATTATTAAATTCTTTCATTCTAGTAAAGAGTGAACAAGGGAATTAGAAAGGATTTGTCTAAGGTACCTGAAACTATCTTGCTAATAATTTGTGAATCTCAGTCCCATAGTTACCTCAAAGTCAATTTAAGTTAATTTATTTAATGATATTTCAAAGAATGCTTAATTGTCTGAGGGTTGTCTCATCTTCATCTCTGTGTGAACCTGGCAGCTTTACAGAACATTATAACAATGTGATGAAAAGTTTGGTGGAAAAGATAAGCTTTTCGATTAAAAGCAATTTTGTATCAGGAAACTCTTTCACCGCAAAAAAAAAAAAAAAAAAAAAAAAAAGGCATATTGTTGAGCTTGCTGACTGTATGAAGTGAATTGAGTTAGCTCTAGCAGCACCTTTGAGATGGAGGCAATTCTTCCTATGAGAGTTGAGCTTCTTGTCTGACCTGAGGGGGGAAAAAACAATGCATTTTCACCCTGGAAAATTTCATTAGTTGCAATACACCCAAGAGTGACATCAGTTAAAATGTTTAAAGTCTTTACCTACTATCTTACCTTTATGTTATCAACAGATGGTACTGACAAAACATGCTGGTTTTATTAATGTACTGAGTATCTCAGATAACCACGAGGCTTCTTCAGTATCATGGGATTCATGGGATCATGAGATGGTTTGGGCTTCTTTTTTTTTTTTTTTTTTTTTTTTTTTTTTTTTTTTTTTTTTTTTTTCTGCTTCATGATCATCTGCTCAGATCTTAAAATACAACATTTTTGTATTCATAAACAATGTGAACCATTGTGGGACACCTGTATGACTCTTTATAATCATTTATTTCATAAGTCACACAATTTCTGAATCCATAGCACCACAATTTCAGACAAGAGGACAGAAAAAAATAGAAAACTTGATCAAAAGACTTTGCAGTATGTAATTTGATATGAGTTTTTAAAGAATCTTTTCTCCTGAAGGCATTCACATGTGATAAACACACCCCCTCCCCCCCCCCCCCCCGAAGGTTCTTGCCGAAGGTTCTTTAAACTTGTACTAACTTCTCTGCTCTGATAATACTTTTTTTCTTCAAGAAAGCAATCTCCTGCTAGTCTCTAAAGAAGATCCCTTTAGATACAGTCATTCCTGAGTGCAAAAGTAGATTCCCTGGTGTGTAATAGAGAGCTCACAGTGCACTCATGATCTATCTCACTTATTAGGATGAAGTTGGGGTGAGGGAAGTAGACAAAAACTTTGGTGCACGTTTCTAAATGATATAATGCATCTTCTTCGATCTGAATGTATCTTCAAAATACAGATTCAGATGCTTTTTATTTATTTATTAAACTCTCAATTCTTGATGGTGGCAGAGGAATTTCCTGGGGTTTTAGAAAAAACCTCAAACCGTGTATACTTAGGAACCTGTAAACATGGGCATGCACAGGACATCTTCTGCCACTATAAGCTAAAATTCCCCATTGAAAAGTGAAAACCATTAAAATATTAGGCTGGCTATTTAAACTGATTTTTGTATGGCTCTTGGGTAATTATCAAAGATGATCACAAGTATATAGGTTAGTCCAAAAGTAATGCCTCCAGTTTATTTCTGTGGAAAGCATAGTCAGTACAAAGAGCACAATAACACTAGTTGATAGAGAAAATTCTAAGCTACAAAATGCTGTTTCTGAACTTAGTCACCACTATTAGCTATTCATTTTCTCCAGCAATTAACAAAAATCAACATGCCATGTGTAAAAATCTGCACTCACAGAGGTGATGCACTGTAGCTGTTGCCACTGCTGAGATGCACCTCCCACCACCTCCCTGTGCTCACATCCATTGTTTGGTCTCCATCAACATTCAGCAAGCGTCAATGAATACTGGTGGCTGCAGTGTTTTGCAGTTCGAGATATTCAATTCCACGCCTTTGCTGCAGTCTCACTTCCACATAAGGTGCTGTTTTATCAGACTGCCTTGATGTTGCCATCTGTCATACAGCAACAGAACATCATGGAATATTGGTGGGAAGGTTCAGCCTCTACTGCCATCCTCCTAACATCTGCCTCTGATGTTGTGGATCAAAAGGATAAAAAAGAAGGTATTATTTTCAGTGCAGCCTTTGTATAATCATAGCAAAGACAAGGTGAAACATTACAAATTTATGGAAATGTGAGTAGACAAGAAAAAAAGTCAGGACACATTAGTCACTTTTGTACAGGACAGTAATGTTTTCTTGACGTTTTATACCAAGAATGTTTTTCCATCACCTACATCTTATTTCTCATATCACACATGACTATGGCACACACAGCGCAACTCATTGATACATCAATTTATTTACTAATATGCTCATTTTGTCTGTCTTTAACTGTACATGTGTATCTATATGATTGTTTAATGCCCTACTCTTGGACGTCTCACATAAAAGTGTTTCAGATTCCCAGTCCTGCAGTGTTTTACTCTGATAGTCTTGCATTTTTAAGGCATGAGCTTGTGGAGAATACTCTCTGGAAATGAGAATCAGAGGAATGCTTTTTTCCATTCCCCCACTCACTTGAAAAAGCAGGCAGCAATGCTACTAGTCCTGATATGTTGTCTGGTCTCCCATAGTATGTGTGTGACTTCTGCCCGAAGCAGACTTAAGCAGAGTACTGCTCCTGCTTTGTTTTAGCTGGTGATGAAGGTTGTTGTGCTTTAGAACTGTCTTTTGATTTGCATTAAAGACTGGAAAATTAGTATAGCCAGAAGGCATACCTACCTTTTTACTTCTAGTGCAGGAATTTCAACTGGAGCCTTGAAAAGGCCATTTGCACTTGCATTAAATAAATAAATAAAAATTACTTGTGGAGCATGCTGTATTCCTGTCCACTGCAGAATGAGCATTTGAACTCAGCTACCATTGTTATGATAGCTGTGTCCCTCATCTGATTTCTAAAGGTTAGTTTGTGTTATCTTTATCTCTGCAGAGATTTCCTAGGAAGGATCATGACATGGTTCAGTGATCACAGTAGGGTTTTTCCTTCTACAATTTGTAATATTAAAAAATACCAGAAGATTACTGTATAGACTTTATCTATGTGCTTTACTGTGTACAGAGAATAGCACAATTGTGGTTGTGCATTGGTGTGCAGTGATATGAAACATGAGCAGGGTTTGAAAAGGTAGTGCTGCCACAAGGAATCTGTGAAAAAAAAATGACACATATGCATCAGATAGAGTGTTCTGGTAATGTCCTGTGGCACTAGTTTTCATCTTTGAATACAATGATTAATTAGCAAATAACTGTGAAAAACTCCGTTAATAATTCCATTTTGTTTGTTCATTGTAGTGGGATCTCAAATCATTGAAATACAATTTGTTAAATCCTTACTTGAGAGATGATTGCATTCGAGTACTGGATATTTCCACTGCACCTCCTCAGGACTTTAGATATTTAAATTACTAAAGTTGGTAATGATTGTTTAAATCTATGGCCAAAATCAAAAAAGTAAGTACTGAGGTGGGTTTTTTTTTGTTTGTTTGTTTGTTTTCCTTATTCACAAGTGTTCTGTAGGTATTGCATGCAATTACTGTAGGGAAACTAAAAGTACGAATTGCAATGTTGTGCTTTTGCATTTATACTTAGAGTCAGACTCTCCTTGAATAATGATGCCGTTTTAAATCCTCCAGAATATTTTCAGTATGTAAGACATACTCTTAAAAAAAAAAAAAAAAAAAAAAAAAGCATAGGAAGACTGTCATCGTGTGTATGCAAAAAGTTTCTTAATCTTTGTAGAGACTTATAAGGAGGAGTACAACTCAAAGAGTGTGAGTGTACACACAGAAAATGTCCCTGAAAAATTCACTACTATGAGGAGGAGGGTTTCTGGCATTATTGGACACTAGCTTTCTGCTTTAAGCAAAGCAAGTGAGTTCTGATTTGGGTCACTGGTGAAGAAACTCCTACCAGGATCTTGTTCTGAGTCCATTAAAATCAGTGTTGTTGTGTCACAATTTAATTGGCATAGGGATGAGGCTTTTGGTGTTGTGTGCTGTTGCCAATGTGATGTTTGTTCTGATAGCCCATCACAGTTTTCTTTTTTCAGTTCTGCAAATGCAGAATAGAATAAGCTTGCCTACAGTACCTATTAGCAAGCCATATTAACAATTAACATTTTTTGAAGTTAGTTTTCACTGCAGTGTCATCCTTCTATATTTAGAAATCTTTAGTGACTATTACTATCTCTGTGTATATCTGTAATCCGAACTGCTTGGTAAGCATTAGTGTCATTGTGTCAGTTTGCTTTGTACGTGCCTGACATGAGAGGTTTTGTGAGTTCTTTTTGAGAGATAGGGTGATAACAGTAGCATAGTTGTGTTCTTGTGAACATACCAACAGTGTCCTCAGTGTGGGCAGTGGTTAGAGATGGAAGCAACCTCTTTCGAGAGCAGGGCTTGTGAGAGACAAAATTTAAGAATTCTGATGTAATATGTCAAAAAGGAGTAAAGCCGTTCTGCTCCTAGGGGTAACCTGCCTAGGTCAGAACAAGCTGTCAGGTAAGTGAACTGCAGGTCACTGGATACTTAGTTTCTGCTCATTTACTTTGCTTTAGATTGTTCTGTAAGGGCTGTTAGGGAGCACAGAACTCTTGGAACCAGCTTGTTACTGCACCACAGCTGAATACAAAGAATTAGACTGTGAATTTGTCTTCTACCCTACTGCGAGCTCTACTGAGAGGATATGTTTTTGGTTTTCTTTTCCACTTCAGTTTTTCTGTTCTTGTTATTGGCATGGCTTTTTAATTGCTCTGTGCCCTTTGTTTTTCCTCTGGAGAAGATGCTCTGCTCACTTTACTTCTTTATTGATTATTCTATAAAGTTTTCCCTGTGAGTATACTGGCTTAAATCCAGACACTTGTGGGTCAGAGATAATGTGGTATTTTGCTCTAGCTTATTGATAGTAACAGTTGACAACATATGTTTTATTTACTTAATCAAAAAAAAAAAAAAAAAAAAAAAAAAAAAAAAAAAAACACCTAAAATCTATTACATGTTCTGATGTCTGACTGCAAGACACAACTGGGGGAAGACCTAGAAGAAGTTAGGTGCTCACTTGAGAATTAAGTCTACAAGTATTAGCTGAAAATTGTGCTTTACAGTAGATGTCAGAAAGAAAAGGATGTATGTTTGTGTGCTTCTAAAGCAGTGTGAACGATGTTGTAATGTTTGTGTGTATGAGCAGCATTTCATTGAATAATGTTATGAGTATGGGATGCATTAGCACATCGTTGCAGTTGATCCTGCATCTGTGCAGTTTACTGTCGCGTATTTCTGTGACCAAATTTGGCTTGCTTTTTGGTTAAGTGCTGCTGGGACTGTAGTTTCCCATGGTGGTGGAACTGAAATAGAGGCATGTTGCTCCTAGAAGGTGATGCCCTAGAAGCAGAGCATCCTTCCCCAGGCCAAGTTGGATCTGCAGACAATTCCAAAAGAAAACATGGTTAGATTTTTTTTGGTCAGCATTCTGATCTGACTGGCCATGTGTTTGCCAGACCTTGCACAGGGAAGGTGGCTGGACAGATGGACATGGGTTGCCACTTCATGGAAAGGCTCCTTTTGGCAGCCCACAGTTAGACTGGATTAAGTGTAGCATGAAATTTGTTCTGTTTGTTATTAAACAAGAGCTGCAAATAATTAGATCCCAGTGTAACAATTACAGTCTTTATTAGTATTCTGTAAACATCCAGACGAGATATTTTTGTTCACCCAAGTGTCTGTTTTAGAACTTGAACTGATAGTGAGTGGATATCTATATAAACAGCTGTAAATACAGACCATGTATATTTATATATATTTCTGTAGATTGAGGTAAGAATAATTTCAAGATTTATAATAAAAATGCATAGCTATGAAATTCTATATACAGAAAGCTCAAGTAAGCATCACCTTTTTAAATAATTCCTGTATATACAGAGAGCTAATATTTATGTTAGGGACTTTTGCTCTCTTGAACCAAAAATGAATATAACTCTGTCAGTATTATTTTGCACATTCCAATTTTCATGGCATACAGATGCAAGTAAATTTACTGCTAAAAGTTAAGAAAAAAAATTGTGGTGCTGTCCCATTATATTAATCAAATTAATCATTAGCATTTCTGGCTTAATCCAACTTGAGCCCATTTTGCAAAACAAATGAACTTTTATACTTTGGTATCCTTACTTGTCCAAACAATCTTACAGGTTTTGATTACATATTTTTGACTACATCTCCTCTTAAGGATACTTCTTACCAAATATAGTTGCATGTTCTTTAAGGGTTGTGTTAGTTGTATCTTACCTTTATTTTTCTCTTTCTCTTTCATGCTGCTTTATAAGACACAGTGATTGTGTACTAATAGGGACACTGGGAGAAGGCTTAAAAGTCATTATTTTGGAGGGGTCTAATTATTCAGCCTGGCTCTGTGGTGCAACCTC
This sequence comes from Excalfactoria chinensis, assembly GCF_039878825.1. Taxonomy (NCBI): domain Eukaryota; kingdom Metazoa; phylum Chordata; class Aves; order Galliformes; family Phasianidae; genus Excalfactoria; species Excalfactoria chinensis. The sequence goes on from NC_092828.1 coordinate 15,407,026, forward strand.
ATGTACCTGAAATTTTTATCTGCTCAGAAATCATAGCTCTTACACTAAGTATGACTTCCAACAGCCTTCTGGCTTTACAGCTTTTATGAGCTGGTTACAGGCAAAAACCCTTGCTGATAATGGAAGGTGAATTCCTGTATGCAACAAAGGTGGAGATTTCCCTAAGGCACTCACATGTACCTACAGCAATCTGCAGCCAGTTCTCAGGAGATCTTTGTTGTTAGTCTGAGATGACAGTTGTACAGTGAAAATACTTGGAGACAATAAAAACTTCGACAAAAGATAGAGCACCTATTGGCGGTCGCCAGAAACGACAGAAGGTACAGTCAGTGGCTGAGTGGGATTGAGATGCATAATTCCTCATTTATTGGTATAGGCTTTAATCTCCAGTGTGTGTCTCCCTTTAAACCATTTGGAATGTTTTTCTTGAAACCTGTTCATGTGAAATTTAGATTTCTTTTTTCTTTCTTTTTTTTTTTTTTTTTAAACACATTTGAGAACAAGATACCTTAAATTTGTAAACGCTAATAGGATGTATCTGAATGTAATAGTTCTGATTAAACTTTTGCTTGCTTTAAAATGCAGAGAACTAGTTTTCTAAAATTGTATTTACTGATAAAGGCTTGTAAACTAGCTCTAAAAAGAAAAAGAGGCATTTGTTTTAGGTATTTTATTTGTAGTGGTTTGAATTCTGAGTACTCTGCCCTGTAACCTCTTAGAACTTGAAAGCTTTGTTGGCTACCATTCCAAATAAATGCAGCTTTGGAAGTGAAGGTTCATCATCTAGCTTTATATGAGCTGCTCATTGAGCTAAATTACTTAATTGAAATGAAAGATTTTTATGCCAGCTGACAAACCTGCAAAGACACAGCTGGCAGACAGTGGTGTAGTGGTGTTGTAGTAAATTTTGGTCTGAGTTACTTAACTGTTTTTCTCAACAACTAAAACTTCTGGTGCAGGTGCACAGATATTATTCAATTATTCAAGCAGAGATGTTCTTAAATAAATCACTGCATAACAGAGCATAGCTGCAGTTAGAAGCAAGTTGACCTTCACTTAACAGTGTGTTGGTCACTTCTCAGTCGTCTAGACCTTCTTTCACTAATAGTTTTGTTCTCTAAGAAATTTTAAGAGTTGAGTTTACTTTGGTGCTGAAGAAAGACTTTCCAGAAAGCTGCTTGGTCTAGTTGCTGCTGTTTTAGAACTAAACCAAACATTATATCTCTTTTGCAGAAGGAATACATTGCTAGAGCAGCAGAAACTGAAAAGCCTGCTTTTCAAGCTGTTTTAATGAATTCAATTTGTGCATTTTCTTGAAAAGCTTCAGTCAGTGAGACGTTGTTATGTACATATATGTAGTAAAATGCTACACTGTTTTATTTGCGATGTCACAAGATTTTGATTGTGAATATGAAAATACACATATATATGCACGCAAATACAGAAGCAGACTGATCACACAGTGAGAGTATTAGGATGCATGCCACGAATTCTTTGATAACTGCTGGCACACGGCTTCAGCACATTAATTTGAGTCCCTAAAACCACCTGGTAGGTTGAGTTGAAAAACCTTTTGAAAAATACATCAAAAAGTTGCTATGGCACTGCAGAGGATACTTATGCATAGAATAAAAGAACTAGTGTAGTGTTTTGCTCAGTAATTCTTCACCCACAAACATTTCTGAATTCTAAGAGTATTTTGACACTTCTCTGTTAAAACATTATTTAGTTATTTGGTCTAACTCTGTTAAAGCAAAATCATTTAGTATAATTTCTTTCCTTCTGCTTCTTTAAAAATATCATGTGAAAAGTTTTCGATAAAACTCTTTGGTTCCAATCCGGGAAGGCAGCGTGGCTGAAAGGCAGCACGGGTCTTTCTGAAACCTATTTATCTTTTGATGTCTTTAACAGAATTCTGATCATTTTATAGGGAAAAGGAAAACACAAGTAAATATGTAAAAGCTAGAGAGGGAGGGGTGGTTTTACTAATTCCGTATGGTAAAGCTATCTCAAGACTGACAGGAATGGAATTACATGGCAATCTTGTGTGACCATGAATTTCTGTCATTGACTGCCAGTAAACTTTGTGTAAGTCCAATTTGAGACTGGCACAAGGAAGACCTATGGGATTTGGATGTGGCCCAGATCAGATTACTTGCACTGAAATCACAAAAAAAGGACCTCAGTTATTTCTGTGCTTCACTGATAGCTGCAGAAAGCATAGATATAATGGAGTTTTACATGTTTATGTCTGTGCAAATTGTTTTTATTTCCTTCTACTCTGGCACACCTTTTTTGGAGATTACATTTGACTCAAAGTTGAAAATACAAATTCAAGAAATTAAATCTGTCCCTGTGTTGAAATTTCTTTACAAACCTAAGTAGCATGATAATCAGGTAACTCGAAACCATCTGGTAACAAATGCAGATATTTTTCTATAATATTATGAAATCATGTCTGTGTTACAAGCTGTCGTTTATGTCAGTGTTTCAGTTCTTTCTTAAAGTAAATGAGAACAATGTATTGACTCATCCAAGAGCCATCACAATACTCTTGATGCATGAAATGACTTGTGTGAACAATGGGAGCGCTGTGTGATATGGACGTGGAGCAGACAACAAAATAGAGAAGAGCTGAGACCACCAAGAGAAATCCCACTTGTTTCATTGCTCCAAAAATTAATAAGCATGACTGGTGATACATCTTGGCATAATGCTTACATTTTTTTTGAAGAAGATACTGCATTTTTTACCAGATATCAGCTGGTGGTTGTTTATCAAAGGCAGTTTTATTGGACATTTTAAGTCAGAATAAAAAATCATCAGCATTAGTTAGTATAGTGTTCTTCAGTATCTAGGTGGTTTTCAAGATGTTTTCAAAAAGGATATGAAAAAGGAAATTTTGTAAAAAGAGAAGCATTGTTCATGTAAAGACTTTATGCTATGTAAAGACTTTCCCCCAAAAAGCGTTTCTAATTTCTGTTTATTTTTTATTGTTAAGAGTGTACCGTGCTCTGTATGGGCTATTTATCTTCGTGTTCTAAGTATAAGATCATCTTTTAAATTCTTTGTAGTGTCAGTATTCAGTTAATATCCAGAATTTCTGCAGAGTGCAGTTTGAACATCTGAAGTACTGTCATCACAGAGCTCTCTCAATTTCTTTTCATTTAGTTCTCCCTTTTCCAGTTTTTCAACATGGTACTTTGGGATGCTGGAACCAGGGGGGGGAAAAAAAAAAAAAAAAAAAAAAAAAAGTGTATTTGTAGAACAATTTCTTTCATGCTTGAGGTCAAAATAACATAACTGCCTGTGTTACAAGGAGCTTACAGAAATCTGTTGCATCCATGCTGTTATCTCTGTCAACTGATCTGACAAGTGCATCAAACAGAATGTTTGACAAGACCTGTTTTCCAGACATGTCCATTAATCGTGTTCATCACATTTGCATTCTTTGCTTACTATTTCTCTGCATGTTAAACTGAACTTGAAGTCCACAATCAGGTGAAATGATGTTTGTTGTCAAACAGCTGAGAATCTAGGACCTAAACCATTTTTTAATTAAGTAGCCAACATTATACAACTGTCTCGTAATTTAGAGCAACTACCCGCATGGATTAACCACCATTTAAACTGATGCCAAAGGCAATTGACTGATGGTCTGAAATTTGAGAGAGATGTTTTCAGACCATTGTTTAAGGGGTTCTCAGACAGATGTTTTGAGCGTGGAATCCTTTGTAGATAGAAATAAAGCAATCATCTGAAGTTCATTGAGCTAATAATTGTTAATAGGCACACACATGTGAAGACTATAGAGTAATAATTGGTGCCTCTGACAGCTGTCATAGGGAAGTATTATCAGTTGTAAAGGACACTTGTGTGTTCCTCCACTAATGACAGAAGGCTTTTTATAGTTCCTGGAATCTGTCCTCCTCCTCCTTGTAAGAAAATTCATAGGAATTAGTGAAGAGAATTTATGCTTTTATATAGAGAGAGAGAGAAAAGAGAGAAGAACTGCTTATATTAAGATAAATGCAATCAGTATGGGGTTACTACTCCACTTTTGACTGTACTGTTTGAAAAATGAATAGGCATCAGTATTTAGATATGTAAACTATTCATCTGATATGAATTATTGGTATAACCTGCTGTTAGCAAGATCTTTCACACAAGTTTCAGTGATATTATTTTTGCTTCTTTGCTGGCAGCTGGAAAACTTTAGGACTGTGATTGTTTGCTTTATATTTACATACTCTGTTGATCCACACAAGGCACTGGCTTGTATTCCCAGTTCCTTCTGACACAGTTTCTTATGGTTGATAGCAAGGCATGGTGCAAAGGAAATTGTTACGACATGTAAGTTTATGCACTAGCCTTGCAGTCTACCTCAGTTTTACATTCTTCTCATCATCTTGTCACACCAGTCCTCCTGCCAGAGCACCCTACAGAAGAGACTGCAGTTAGCAACATTTCCTCTTTATAAGACGAGCGATGTGCTAAAAAACAAATGTCTTCACAGAGCCAGGGTTTGCATAGGGTATGATTATTAACAATTGTTTACATTAGGTTACCTTACTTTCTACTCTTAGTTTTTAATCAGAATGGTTGTGTGATTGATCAGATCTGTTCTGGTGGTGTTTGGATCAAAATACAGATTTCCTGAGAAAAATTAGATTCTCATTTCCAAAAGTGCTGCTTTGCTATCTTCTTCACAACAAACGGAGTGGCGCTCCAACTGCCAGTGACCATTAACACTACAACTGCCAATGAAGAGTTTAAGATGCATTGTGCTCTGTGACTTCATTTACAGTGACATGTATGGATTCTGTACAAATGCTCAAATCATTTCAAGGTGCTGCAGATGAATAATTTTTGTTTTGAATTCTAGTAGGCTAATTAAATAAATTCTGAAACTTCCACACAACTGGTAAATAATGAAAATGTTATTTCTAGACAGACAGCACAACTTAAAAATTTCTGTGGATACCTTTTAGTTAAAATTGAATTTAGTTTTCCTAACGCATTGAAAGTTAAATATAATAATCTAAAGATAGATTTCATTGGGAAGAAATCAGCTTTAATCATTTTTCTGAAAGAGACAAGAATGCATTCTCTCATACATAGACTACTATTGTTCCGTTCTATTTCAACCCACATGACCAGAGGGAAAGAGAGTGCATGATCAGAGTTTCATAAAAAGGTAAAGCTTAAATTTTCTTCCCTCTCTCTCTTTTTAATGCTCTTTGGGACTGAATCCATTAGGAGCCAAACAAAGCACATCTGTGTTGTTGTCCCTACTGACTGTCAGCATACAGTACATTCAAATATTGCAGCCAGAAGGCGCTTTACAAAAACAGCTTTCAAGATGTGCTCTTGAAATGCATTTGTGTACTCATTATGCAGTGCTATCTTTTGTCAGTGGGGAGTTCTGTAAATAAAGCACCAAGGTCTAATATTGCAGTAGCTGATAGCAGTAAAATAAATGAAAAGGAATAACACTTTTTTTAAAAAAAAAAACAAAAAACAAAAAACAAACAACTTCCTAGTTTACAACTGTGACCAGTCCCCTCCCTCCCCACCCACAAAAAAAAAAAAAAAAAAAAAAAAAGAAAAAAAAAAAAAAGAAAAAAAAAGTGTAAGACTTGTATTTTTGCAAAACCTTGGAGGGAGCACAGAGCACAGTAGTTTGTTGTCAATCCTATTACATTTATAATCTGCCACTTTAATTACTCTGTGTTTGACAGAGTAAAATAAATATCTTACCTCAGTATCTGAAGTTGTGAAGAATACAGCTGTGTGGAATTCATAGTTCTTTCTGTTCCCAAACACCAGAGGATTGTTAATCCCAGAGTCCCACTGAGAAGTTGGTATAAATGAGTTTTTTTGTAATCCAGATTGTATGCATGAAGAAAACAGAATAAGTCCTTGAATATTTTTATGATATTCACTGAAGTCTTCAGAAAAGTTTGAGGTTTAAATGGTGTACTGAACCATCCTTACTTTTGAAACATATATTCCTGGCCTCAAAAACAATGCTTGCCATTTATAAAACTTTAATTGAAATATCAGTGTTTACATACCAATATAGTGGAAAAAAATAAATGGATAAATGAAAAAATAAAAGAATAAAAAGCAGCATGTATTTGTTCAAAGTATTGCTTTAAGAAACAAGTTTGAAAGCTGGCTGTTACATACAATATGGCATTCTAAGAAAGAAGGTACTGTTAATTATATTTGTAAAACATTAGCATTCAGTAAGCCCAGACTATTAAATAACACTACATCTTCTGAATATTGAGACATGTTAAAAGAAACAAAAGCAGGTGCAGCATTGTACTTCGACTTTTCAGAAAAATGCTTACTTAAGAGGTGAGTACCTTTAACTAGTTTAAGAAGGAAACATTCTGATAAGATGAACTTCTTTTGTACAGTCAGCATTCATTAGGGATCTCACAAAGGTGGGCTGCTTTTGCTGCATTCACATGAGTGAGTCTAACAGGACAGGAACAGCCCCCTCGCTTTTCAGTGTTGCAGCCCTATTTTTATACTCTGTAAGTGTGCTTTTACTGAACCTAACAATAATATCTACTGGAGGCTGTCTTACAACTGGGCATTGAACTTCCCTTTTTCAAACTTTTGTTGGTGGGACACTGGATTCTGGATTGCTATTCTGTTAGCATGATGAACTAATTGACCTAGCAGGACTCCCTGTGGAATTGCAGCTTCTGCTTAGATCATCAAGAGTACAATTTGTTGTTTCATTTCCTCTTCGAGTCCCATCAGGGAAACTGAATTGTGAAAAGACTACCTACTGGGAGCATTCAGTCCTCATGACTGAATAAGTAACTTTATTATTATTATTATTATTATTTTCTTTTCGGTACTGTCTTAATTAACAACAAAAAAGAGACTTTGTTATGAGGGAGTCTGCTGTGATTCTGATACAGATGACTAACCACGGTTATAGGGGCACTTGATCCACATGGCCTCCTGGAGTCTGGGGGCCCCACGCAGGTGCAAAGTTAACACAAAGCTTCAACAAGCTCTAAGTGCTTCATTCAGGAGAACTTGTCGAGTGTTACTAGACCATCACCAAGCCTGAAGTCCACAGGTATTAACTGTTTAGCAAAAACATCCCAGGGTGAGAGGTCTGGCTTGTCTAGACTTTTAATTAAGAACATTAATAAATGTTAATTGCTCAGATTCATTTGTACTTATCTGTGAAAAGTTACAGCCCTTCAAGTGACGTGGTAAGACAGTGATGTGATATTATGATTAAAAGTGCTGCCTGGGGCTTTTTCCTAGCAGGACTCAAATTTCTACTTCTCTTATTTATCAGATTGCTTGAGGTTCTATTCTCATATAATGTGCTGAAAATAAATCTGTTTAAATTTTAATTTTACAATACCATACTTACTTTTCCCTAGTCTTTCGTAATTCCCTTTTGTTAACAGGTGAAAAGGAGTGATGTATATAGCTCAAAGGAAACACTGCTAACTTTTTCTTAAGGAAGCAGGTGAATATGTTCTCATTTTTGAAAGTTTAATGTTGACAAGCTTTCTCTGGGAACCAAGATCCCAAAGAAACATATAAGAAAAATAATGCAGAAAGCATACTGGGGAAGCACTTTCTTCAGCACAAATGTTCTCTGTATTCTTAGTTGTAAAATTCAGTATATAATAATGACTTTGAAATAATAATGGCAGATTTACTGCAGGATGCTGCAAGCCCACCAAGAATGACTTCAGAGGAGCTTTATGCACGATATTCAAATCTGTCTTCACTTTAAAGGCAAAGGGAGGAAGAAAGTTTTATATTCATACAACACAGGTTCATGCTACTAAGTCTGTATATATGAACTGAAATGATTTTATGATGTTGTGTGGTTTGGAATTCTGTGTGGATTTTTAGAGGTTCTGTGACTCACATCAGTGTAAGTAACATGATATCCCCTGCAGCTCAATGAAGGAAGGCTTTTCCTTCATTGAAGGCAGATCCTACCCCCATCAATACAAAAAGTTGCAGACATATTACTATTATTGTTATTGCTATTATTTTGCTTCCGTGTCTGAATTTGGACCTTGCTAATGCTACATGGACTTTAGAAGTGAGATAAAACTTTCATTTTGACCAGAAAAATCTAAAACAGGGGCAGTATCTTTGAAGTCCCCTTCCTTTCATTGTTTACTTTCACTATACATTTTTATCATGATTTCTCAATGCACTTAGTTCATCTCTTGTCATAAGGGTGAAGTTTGTAGTGTCAACAGCTGTGCTGGGGAAAGGAGCAGTCACTGGGGCAGTGGAGCAGTATACTGCAGCAGAGCTGGGATGGTGAACAAGGCAAACTTTTTCAACTCTGGATGGGTCTTAGTTTTCAAATAATTCTAGAGAAGATAAAATGCAACTTTCTTCAGAGGCAAAGTATCAAAGATACAAGTTGCTTCCAGTGTGTGTCACTGAACATTGGTTATGGCTTAAAATGAAATGCTCTTATTTAGATGTTATGGTTTGAGTACTGTTGAAGTTTGTAGCTACTCCTTCTGCTTGTCTGATGTTCATTATCTTTCACTTGAATTCCTGGGTTACCTCTTTAAGACATATAATTCAAAGCAGAGATGCATCAGAAACATATACAAGAAAAGGAGCAGGGAGGACCCGGGGAACTACAGGCCAGTGAGTCTCACCTCAGTGGCCAGGAAGATCATGGAACAGATCCTCCTCGACAACATGCTGGATCACATGAAGAAGGAGCGTGTGATCCAAGACAGCCAGCACAGTTTCACCAAGGGAAGGTCATGCTTAACCAATCTTGTGGCCTTCTATGATGGAGTGACGGCGATGGTGGATGAAGGTAAGGTGACTGATGTCATTTACCTGGACTTGAGCAAGGCATTTGACATGGTGCCCCACCACATCCTCATCTCCAAATGAGCAACGAGCAGTGTCTCCCAGGGGTCTGTCTTGGGACCGGTGCTCTTTAACATCATTATCAGTGACATTGATGATGGAATCAAGTGCACCCTCAGCAAGTTTACTGATGACACCAAGCTGAGTGGTGTGGTTGATACGGAGGGAGGAAGGGATGCCATTCAGAGGGACCCTGACAGACTTGAGAGGTTGGCCCTGGTGAACCTAATGAGGTTCAACACAGCAAAGTGCAAGGTTTTGCACTTGGGCTGGAAGAACCCCAGGCATCTGTACAGACTGGGAGGAGTGATCCTTGAGAGCAGCTCGGCAGAGAAGGACATGGGGGTACTGATGGACGATAAACTTAACGTGAGCCAGCCGTGTGCTCTTGCTGCTTGGAAGGCAAATGGTATCCTGGGCTCCATCAGGAGAGGGGTGGCCAGCAGGGACAGGGAGGTGATTCTCCCTCTTTACTCTGCTCTTGTGAGGCTGCATCTGGAGTACTGTGTCCAGGTATGGAGCCCTCAGTACAAGAAAGACATGGAGCTGTTGGAAAGGGTCCAGAGGAGAGAGACGAAGATGATCAGGAGACTGGAGCACCTCCCCTATGAGGACAGGCTAAAGTAGCTGGGTTTGTTCAGCCTGAAGAAAAGAAGGCTGCGGGGTGACCTCATTGCAGCCTTTCAGTACCTGAAGGGAACCTATATCCAGGAGGGGAGTAAACTCTTTGAAAGGACTGATAATACCAGGACAAGGGGAAATGGATTTAAGTTGAAAGAGGGTAGATTTAGGTTGGATGTTAGGGGGAAGTTGTTTACTAGGAGAGTGGTGAGGTCCTGGAACAGGCTGCCCAGGGAGGATGTGGATGCCCCGTCCTTGGAGGTGTTCAAAGCCAGGTTGGATGGGGCCCTGGGCAACCTGATCTAGTAATTGTGGAAGTTTGGTGGCCCTGCCAGGCAGGGTGGTTGGAACTTCATGATCCTTGAGGTCCCTTCCAACCCAGGTCATTCTGTGATTCTGTGAAACTTGATGTGATTAAAAATGCTGGAAAACTGTTAGGCAGGAAACAGGATTAGAATTTTGTTGAGTGTAATTCAATGATGGTTGTGGTGTATGGTTGATGATTTTTTTAATTGTTCACAATTGCAAATAGGTACATGTGTGATGCTGAATTTCTTTTCCTCTCTAAACATCCTCTAAGAGCACAGTAGTATTGGTAACTTGGTGTTATACCAGTTTCTTTGGTACCTTTTGGCTAAATGGTTCCAATTTGTGGTATATACAAGGATCTGTGAATACAATGCAAAAGAAAGCATACATTTAAAAGGATTTAGTTTTAGAAGAAGGTAATGTTTGGTCACAGAGAAGGAGTTCTATCATGCCTAAGTTTCACAGAATTGCACATGGACCATTAATCAAGTTCTTTACTTAAAAAACAGAAAAACTCACCACCTAATATTTTCTTTGTGTTAAGTGGATATTACATAGAATACATTGTTGTTGTTTATGTTTTTGTTTTTTGGTACAGATCTTGCAGAAATTATCCATATAGAAAACTATACTGATAAGTGCAATTTTAGTGTAACTAGTGGATCTTTTGTATTAGAAAATTCACTGGTGTGAATATTGGCATGCTACTAAATGGGATAAAGCATCTTTTTCAGTATGGAAGTATTTTCCAAATGGACATTCAGGTGTTATTTATTTATTTATCTATTTATGAAGTTCTCAATTCTTGCTGCTGGCAGAGGAATTTCCTGGTGTTATAGAAAAAGAATCTCAAACCACATATAGTTAGGAACCTGTAAATACGCTCATGGGCACGCACAGGACATCTTCTGCCACTATAAGCTAAAATTCCCTATTGAGAAGTGCAAACCATTAAAATATTAGGCTGGCTATTTAAACTGATCTTTGTATGGCTTTTATCAGAGATGATCACAAGTACGTAGGTTGGTCCAAAAGTAATGCCTCCTATTTATTTCCATGGAAATGACAATCAAGACTAAGAATACAGTAACATACCTTGATAGATGAATACCTTGATAGAGGAAATTCTCAGTTACTAACCTATTTTTCAACATATTCACCACTATCAGTTATTCATTTTCTTCAGCCATGAACGGAAGTCAGCATGCCATACCCCTATCTACATTAGCAGAGGTGCAGAGGTGACACACTGTTGCCACTGTTGAAATGTATCACCTACTGCCTCACTGCACTCACATCCACTGTTTGGTGTCCATCAGTGTTCAACAAACTTTGATGAATAGTAATAGTTGCAATGTTTTCCACATGGAGGAATTCAGGTCCACACCTTTGCTTCATATGCATTTCCCTGTCAGGCACCAATTTTCTCATTGAATCATGTAATCCTTAGAGTTGGAAGGGACCTCTGAAGGCCATCTGGTCCAACTCTCCTGCAATGAACAGGGATAACACAGATAGATCAGGTTGCCTAGGGCCCTATCCAGCATCACCTTGAAACTCTCCAGGGACAGGACATCAACCACAAGAGTAGGTAACCTGTTCCAGTGCCTCACCACCCTCACTGTAGAAGACTTTGTCCTTATATCTAACTTAAATATACCCTTCCTGATCTTGAAGCCATTTCCCCTTGTTCTGTTGCCGCAGACCCTGCTAAAGAGTCTGTCCCCTTCTTTTCCTTTAGATAGTGAAAGGCTGCTCTCAGATCAGCTTGCCACCTTCTCCTGGATGAACAGCCCCAGCTCAGCCTATTCTCATAGGTGAGCAGTTCCATTCCATGGATCATTTTTGTGGCCCTTGCCTGGATGCTCTCCAACTGGTCTGTGTCAGGCTCTGCCCCTCTGCTGTGATCTGTCATGTGACAACAACATGTGACAAAAACTCTTCCTCCACATCAAGAGTCATGCATAGTTTTGCCTGTATTCTTTATTAGTTTTATAAAAAGCATAATTATCTCTACTTTCTGTGTTTCCAAATAAAACAAATTATCATAGTTTTTAGGCAGATAGATTAGCAAACCAAATTACCCCTTTGGGACCTACAGCTTCGCAAGCTTAGTCCACTGGAGAACTGTTACACATTTGAATGCAGAATGATGACTTTAAATTGTTCAAAGAATTGTTGATCCTGGACAATCTGGGCATGACTGCTTTTGGTAAAAATTAGGAAAGCCCTCTTGTTGCACAGAGTTACCTTGGCTCTGCCTATCTTGAGTCATTGTATTCCAAGTATATCTGTGTGTTCTGGAAAGTCCAGAGTGAGACTGAGACTGGTTAGTGGTTCTGCACTGTATCTTATTAAAATCTTGTAAATCACTTCTATAATACCATTGTTGAGCCACAGAGACACTCCCCTTTTTGCTAATTGATTTAGTCTACATGCTGCATTCAGGAGAGTTGGGTTATAGAACTGCAAGAAATCTTAAATATGGGGAGCTGTGATAAGCATTAATGCTGTTTGCAGATACATTGGCATTTTCCAGAACCTTTTTGTAACTGTTGCATTTTGTTTTCCTTGGTTCAGGAGAAGTCTCTTGATGAAATTCTGATATAATTGTGCTTTAATTTATGCTCATTATTTTCAGGTGTTAGGATAAGTGGAGCTTAAAACAGTACAAAGGAAAAGAGCAGGCAAATAGTTGCTATTGTATAAGAGGCATTAATATAAATAATGCTATTAAGAAATCTAGTATACTTATGCACACAAAAGGTTTTGCTGCCAAAGAATTTCATACTCAATTTTCTTTTCCTTTTTCTCTTACATCAGATACTTTGATCAAAGCAGGCGGCTTGCCAAATAGCTTTTTATCTTATAACAGAGAAAGTAATGTAAAATATGAAGTAATTAAATTTGAAGCACTCATAATGAGGTGAAGAACTATGTTCAAGAGGTGCTGTGAAGTGAATTATATATGTGTGTTCATGGGATACTTGGACTGCCTTCTGTGGCAGGTATTTGTGTTTCTGTAAGGTCAATGTCAGTAATAATGAAAGTTGCCAACTCTTTTTTTGGTTTGGATGTTTAATGTTTCCTTTCTTTATTTTTATAGCAGCACTGTTGTGGATTGCTATGCTGCTGGTTTGAAAAGGAGAGGTCAAATGGGAAAGGATCCTTCATAATACATAGAAAAATGTATTAAAATTTACAGCCTACTTTCTTATAAAATCTTTTTAATGTAATTTTACATTCCTCACCTATTTTTCTGTAAAGCAAGATTGCCTTCCTGCTGAAAGAAAGCTATGATGTAACTTTTTTTCTTTTAATAGGAAAAAAAATTTGTGTGAGGGGTGGTGTGTCTGAGAGGACTTCTAACATGCTACACAGCCATCTGCACAATGTAGCTTGTCATTACTGGAATCTGCTTTTTACAGAATTCTGCCTCAGGAAATTCTGAAACATTTGCATAGAGCATTAATAGTAACTTGCATCCTGATGTTGTATTTGTGTAATTCTGAAGTGAGTCATCTGTATGCAGAGCTAGCTGAATTTCTATAATTGTTTCAACCTGTGTTTGATATGAGAGATATGAGAGTTTTTCAAGACAGAGGAAATCCCAAATAATTGCCCTCGTGATTAACTGCAAGCTATTTCTCAGCTCAAAATTGCCTTCCTCTGTTCCACCTCAATGAGGCATTTTTTCTTATTAAAAATATTTTTGGAAATAGTGATGATTTTGCATGGAAGATGAGGCAGGCATCAGTTGTAGTAAGATTTTACTGAGCTGTCACCCATCCTGTTTTCTCAATTTAGTCAATCTAGATTTTCGGTTTTGATGGATTTTGATGCCTTAGCTTGCTTGTTCGGCTGAGCAGTGCACTCTGTGAGGGGTCAGCCTTGTTCCCCAGGGCTCCTGGCTGTCTGATAGGAAGCCGTGCCCTGCAGTTGGTCAGTGGCAGGGAAGCAGTGTTTTGGGGTTGCAGTACTCACAGTCAATAAGCCTTTTGAGAACTGTGTGAATAACTTCTGCAATCATGGTGTCCCCATTCAGATGCACACAGTATGCATAGACAGGGAGGTTTTTGACCAACACCTGGGAGTGCAACCTTCACAAATAAGTTTTGCGTAGGTGCTTCTTTATTGCTTATTGATCGCAATTTGAGTGTACCTGAATCTAGGCAAAATAAGCAGACAGCCTTGAACAGTTCCGTTGTATTAATCTGCTGGTTTTTGTTCACTTTTGTAAACATTTCAAGTACTTAGTCAAACCTTAGATACCAAATCCCAACGTTATTTTAAGGTTTTGCATTATATATTAAGGTTTGCTTAAATTCTTAATTTGTAGTCAGCTGAAGTTAACCTTTCGTAAACAAATTCAAGGAAAGTATCTAAATGGCATTATTGATGTAGAGAAGATGAAAAAGACAGTTTCTAAGATTGTTGTAGCTTTATTTATTAAGTTGTAATGATTTTTTTTTTGACAGGATTGAGAAAATAATAGAAGTAGAGGGAAGAGATGCAAAGGCAAAAGGAGCTTAAATGTTTGTTTCACTAAATTAGCAACACATTATTCCTTTGGCCACCCTGTTTACCCTCATTCTATCTCACAGTGAGTTGTTACCCAGAAAATCCTGATTAACTGATCTGCATGAAGAAGTTACTGTGGTGTTCAGTATCTCTTTAGGGAGATACAGTTCCTGCAGGTATATGCACCCCTCAGGCCAATATAAGTAGTGACACAAGACTGCACTGTCTTGTAACTCCTATGTGTTTGGTAGATTGCTCTGTACTTCTGAAACTGTGCCTTCACCTTGTCACTGATTAACTGGTGTTTCAAACTGATTGGATAAGTTACTCAGATAACCATTTTAACAAAATTAGTTTCTCCTTCCGTATTGATAGAATTTCAGTGGCTCTTTTGCATCTTTACCTGGATTTGCATTTTTATTTTTCAGTTGCCAATAAAGAATTTCACTACCTATTTTACTGTACTTGTTAAACTGCACAAACACTTGAGTTAGCTCTGGATAGTTATCCACACAAGCCTTTGACATACCCAACTGCAATTTGAACTTGTACTTAATTACCTTGTGGAAAGGATCCGCTTAAGAAAAGGTATAATTTGGTACCTGGGCCTTCAGGGCAAAGTGTGTGGCAGTTGAAGGGCTGTAGTATTGCACAGAGGAGGGTTTAAATCCTGACCGTCTTTAAGACTTCTGGTACAAACAACTTCAATTCCCCTTACCTTTGTTTTCTCTCATTTGCCTGTTTTCCTCTGAATCTCTGTCTTGCTGTGCATTTGTTACATGATTCTGTGCTGTCCTGCCTGCTTTGCAGTCACTGCTGGCTACAGGTGGAAAAATAACATTATTTGTAAATAATAATTGATGTTAGCAGAAGCTATTTTAGCATTTTGTTTGAAGCACAAAATATACGTACAGATATGTTATGGGTCAAGACCACTCAATGCACTAATTTTCCAATGCCAGTGATTGTCACAGTGCCCTCTTCAAAAAGTGGAGGAGAAACATGAAGGGAAGAGAGATGATTAGCCAAATTCTAATTTGGATTTAAATGAATAATTTTAAAGCTGTAATTCAGTAGCCAGGCTAGTATTTCTGTCTGTCTACCAAATAACCTAACAGCAAAGGTCTATAAACCATTAACTCATATTTGTACTAATCCAATTCCAGGTGCACACTGTATATTTTTGTAGTAATAAATGTTAAATAGTATATATTTTAAAAAGCAGTGTGTGTCCTAGCATTCTGGGTAGGAAAAAAGAACTCATAAATTTTTGTCCTGGCACTGATGTTGATTCACAGCATTGCTATGGGCAAGTCACTTAACTTCTGTCTGTGTTTCTTTAGCCATAAAATAGAAATAACAGTGCTTATTTTCTTGCTTCCCACAGGAGTTGAAAGAAATTTTAACATTTGTGTAACTCTTCAGAGCATGTTAATTTAATGTCCATTTAAGCTTTTAGCTGTGTCCAAGATAAACATGCCCAACACTATTTTTAAAGAAATTATTTACAACAGTTGTACAAATTTATTCTGTTTGATATTTTACCAAAGTAGTAGTCTTTTCATGGTAATATATAAAGTATGGTGTTTCCTTGTAAATAAGAAAGCTAATTAACTAAAGGGAAAGAATGAGCAGGAAACTATCCAGTGGGAAAAAAATCTCAGAAAAATGGAGGAAAAAAACCAGTATATATATATATACATATATATAGATAGATAGATATAAATATATATATATATTTAAATGTTTAGATGCATATAGTCCTGTAAATGATAGTACTGTGATTTCAATGGATTCTGACAGTACAGATCACTGTGTAAGGCCATACACAAAACTTGCCAGTGTGTTTTAGAAATTTATTTTCATCTGATGAAAATATCATTCCTATTTATGCAGATTTTCAAATGTTTACTTAGGGCTGACTTCTTTCCTGAAATTTCAATTAGTACTGAAGAAATCAGTTTTTTCTGCAGCTGAAGATGGGGTCAGGAGGAGACAGAAGATTCTGGAAACTTCATATGAAATGTGACTTTTGGCACATGAGTACAGTAGCAGTTTGATGTCTGCATACATATTTAAATAGTAAAGGAGACTATCAGTAAGATGTTACAGGTGGTTGTAGGGTGAAAAATTTGGTCCTGAAAATGATATTGGAATGAATGAGTGTTTCAAATGCTTGGGAGGACATGAAAAATATGTTGTGCAATCTAACATCTTGACTAGGAAGGACACCAAGAGAGATTACCACGAATGTTAACCCCATAATAATCCACCTGAGTCAAAATTAACAGCTTTAGTATTGAAATCATACTCAGAATCTATTCTGCAATTCAGAAAGTCTGGTAGTGTGGCCACTGAGAGGTTAACTTCAGCATAATCTTTGTGAGATGATCTACAGCAACTTAAAGTTAGTTTCTGGTTTTGCATACTTCCAAAACTTGAGAATGTGAGAATAGGAAAATGTGGATTCGGTAGCTGAAAATTGGTGTCGCAACAAATTGGCTAAGAGAACTCTAGTACTTGTAAGGTTATTAGATTTCAGGGAATAAGAATTTTGCAAATACTAAAACACACACTGAACAGCAATCATTGGAAAGACTGAAAATCACCACTGTGAAAGAAATACTTGTGTTTTAAAAATTACTAAGTTGAACATATTAGTCAGTGTAGTGCTACAAGATAGTGACATTTTTCTGGGGGAAAAAATTGGAAATGTTGAGGAGGCAGCCATCATGATTTGTTGAAAAGATCTCAGCTAAGTGGAAAGGCAATCTATTCCATTAGTTTTGAAGAGTCTGTAAAGTCTGTATACTTACGTTTTTATGTCTTAGAAGAGTTTCAGAAAACATAAGGATTAGAGAATTGAAATTGGCTTTCAAAAGTGATGTTGTAAATATTCTTTCATCCTTTCCAGTAGCAGAGATTTGTTGAGTTATGTCCTGTTATATCTGCACAAATCCAGTCACATGAGTATTACTGAAAAAAGTTCATTCCCGTTACTAAAACTGGAACAGCAACAAGATGTGGTACAAGTGACTGAATACTTCGCTTCCTTATCCTGTTGCTGTAAGAGAAAGAAAACATAAAAATAAAACAAACGAACAAAAAAAACTTTTTGGAAATTTTGGATAAAAAAATGGAATTACCAGGAGTATTAGACTTGCAAAGATATGTGTGTCTGCCTAAAATTAATTGCTGTGTGGCGCCTGCAGATGGGAGAATAATATCTTGGTTCAGTAGAATTTAGTAACAAAAGTCCTGTTGTGTGTGCAGAATTTATTACATCCATTACTTTCAGAAAAAATCAAACATCTACCTACAAGGTTCGATATAATCAAACTTTCTGAGATTTGGATTGAGGATACATTTTAATGTTTTGTTATATCAAGTTCTACTTTATCTGCTGTTATTTGCATTTAGGATAGCATTATATTCTGGCCACTGATTACTGGGAAAGGACATGGGATGATGGGGGATTTTAGAGGAAACAAATAGTGGGGAGAAGATGCTATGAATTGAGTTGTATATATCTTGCCAACTAGCAAGCATTTCTAAAGCTATCAAGTAATAAGATGGAAGACCAGACCTGATCTTAAGATTACTGAGCACCAACTACTCCTATTGGCTTCAGAAATAGCTGCAGGTCTCAGACACTCAGTGATTGAAAGCCATATAGCTGGCCACCTGCACGTCCAGCACTCACTTGAGTAGACATTTGTCCAGAAATAATCAGACTAGCAAATCACTTTTAAGTTGCTTTTTCCACAACACTTTATTTTCCTCTGAAGGGGAAAGTCTTTTAAAACCATTTAAATTACTGGGGTTAAAAGGAACACTCCACTTTCATGGAGAAATTATATTCATTTTCTACAGGTTTTCTGTAGTACTTAATCGAACTCACAAGTGATGCTTGGATGCTTGTTCTAAAACAATTCAATTAAAAGGAGGAGAAACAAAGATTTTCTTATTTGCCAAACTTAGGTGCAAATGCATTTGAGGATCACATGGGGGAATGTGGCAAGTCTCTAACAAATATGAGAACAGGCAAGTGCATCTAGCCTCTCTTCCATTCTCTTTTGTACTCACTGGAAATGCTTAGTTGTTTATCCTGCTGCAAACAGGAAGCATTTTAATCCATTGTCAGTTGCCACAGAAGCAGGAGGGAGTTATTATTTGGTATTAAAGAAATGCAAAGGTCTCCAAAACTTGACAGTTCTTTCTGGAAGCTCATAGTGGAAAGGCATACAAATAACACTGTTAGAGAGCAGTTTCGGTTTTCTTCACAGAAGCATTTGAGAAAAATGAAAATGTCCTGAAAAGATTGACAGATTCCACATGCTTTCAGTTTTTATGTCTGGTTTCTTTGGTAGACGTAGTCTGAGGAGTTATTGCCATTTAAATTCATCTGTGATGAGCAATAGTTAAACAGCTAAATATCTTCAAATGTAGAAATAATAAGACTTGAGCACTATATTGTTCTTTTAACAAGATACTAGTGAAATAAGTTGAGTTTATTTTCTGTTAATATGTTAACTGACTTCCCAGGAAGAGACAGCTCACATATGTTGCTTTCACCTTCAGGTCAGTTTACCATGGTCATGACTGTGCATAAAAAATAAGGCAGAGAAATATTAAGTAGATTTGATTCTGCATTTTTTTTTTACAGACAAAGAAACAAGTTGCATTGAGCATATTTTCTGTGTATCAGGATTAAAGTCCTAAATCTGAGGTGAGACAAAAATGAATGGAAGTGATCCATCAGTCCTTTTCAGCTGACTGAAATTCTCTCATTCTATGAGAGTAAACATTGTAAAGTCAAAAGAAACATGAAAATCAATCTTTGGAAATGTGTATACTCAAATAATCCAAAACCTGTCTGGTTTGGGGCTCCACATTAGGAAATGATTGCATCCTCGTGGTAGGGAACTGGAGCACATGAGGCAAAATAAATTGGAGCTGTTTGGTGAAGTGAAGACCTTGTTGCTAACAGCAACAACCTGATGGAGAAAACAGAAAAGGTGAAGCCATGCTCTTCTCAGAGGTGATCAGTGATAGGAGAAGAGGTGAGAGAGAAGTTGGAATCCAATAAATTTCAATTAGATACTAGGTAAATAAATACCACGACAGTGGTTGAATGCCGGAGCATGTGCCTATGCTCCTATGGGATCATTTTTCTTGGAGGTGTTAAAGACCCAGCACAGCATAGTCATGAGCAACCTGATCTGACTAAAATTGCTCTAATTGCAGGTGACTGGACATAAGACATCTGAATTAACCCTTCTAGCCCAAATGATAAGCTAAAAAATAATAAATAAATAAATAAAACCCAGCATTGACTCAGTGCATTCTCTTCTAACTTATTTCACTGCCAGATGAGGGCTTCTCTTCACTGAAACTAATTCAAAATAACAAATCCTAAAGTAAAACCTATTAAAATTGTGTCAGGACTTTTTTCTGTGAACATCTCATCAGGAATTAGGTCACTGTTGTTTCCACAGCTCCTCTGCTTATATAGATGATTGCCAGAAACTTGTATGTTCATATTCTTGTCTATGCTTTGAAGGAATATTTTTCAGTATCTTCAGAATATAGAAATACTGTATATTATGGTTAGTAAATTTTGTTCAAGATAAGACTGACAAGCTTTATAATGAAGAAAGCATTATGTGTTTATGTAGTGTGTATTTCTTGTCTTTTTTTTTTTTTTTTTTTTTTTCCCTGGGCTATTGAGGCCTTAGATACTTAAACATCTTAGTTGCTTAAGGTACAAATTAATGTAAAACCCCTCCTTTAATTCTTAGAGAGTATTCAGCTCTTCTTTGACAGAAATTTATTTTTATGGGAGTCAGTCTGGGTAGCTTGAAAGGCTTTGCTAATCTCCTTCCTGTTTATAGGTAAGCAATTTTGTGAACTACATAAATTGTTTATTATGTAGAACCTAAAGCCAAAAGCAGGTTAGAAAAAAAATTGGAATAAATGCATTTATGGTGAAAGACTGGCTTAGCAAAGACCATCAAACATCAATAATCCATTTGAATAAATATATATTTTCTAAGTAATTCTGTCTGGTCAGATTTAAAATAGAACATGAACTGTAAATTTTCAAGGGTGTTCTCACAAGAATTTTGGAGGAAGATGCTTTAGAACTATGACACACTCAGTACAAGCCTTCTAATGCATCTGTATATACCACAAAATATTATGTATGATTAGGTGGCGTTGTTGGACATGAGTCTACATCTGCAGTACTACACTTCAGTTCTTTTTTTTTTTCCTCATTTACTTAGAATGCATGTGTGGTGCTTTGTGAAAAACATACCATTGCAATTCAGAGGCAAGGGTTGTCTCTTCTGTGCATAAAGCAAGGCTGTTCCCTACACTGTTTGACTCTAATTATGTATTCACTGCCTCAGCAAGGAGAGGTCTTTGAAATTATGTTGAATGACCATGATTTGAGAAGCGCAATGCCTTAGCTTGTATCTTACAGACTGATTAATCTTATAGGAAAAGAAGTACAATCTGATGAAAATCTGTCAAAGTAGGCACTACTAGAATTGATACAGTTAGGCTATAGAGTATAAATGAGAAACAAATTTGAAAAACGGAAGTTTAGGCTTATTCAGCACAGAAATTGATATGGAAGCACAAAGAAAATATGCATCCCAGTCATTAGAAAGTGTTAAGAATTTTCTTTTTAGAAACTACTTCTGTAATCTTTGGCTAGTAAGATGGATGTGTTGTTTTTTTTGTTTTGGTTTGGTTTTTTTACTTCCAGAGAATGGTCATATGCCACTTGCAAATCTAAAGTAAATTAAAATAAATTAATGATCAGTACTTCTGTAAATTCACATATGTGCGTAAAGGATGTAAGTTTGCTGAGCCAAAGAAATAACTGCTGTGGCTTCCAGGATTGGCAATGAAATGCTCACTTTGAATACTTGGCAGAATACTATTTCCTGTTCTTTGAAGTCATAGAAATACTCATGGTAACTGTGGTAGTGCAAACCTATTATAATCCTAAGATTCTCAGCCTTCTAGTTTTTGGCAGCCATGTCCAGATGATGAATGTTCTGATTCTGAAAGTGAAAGATACAGGCTAATTTTACAAAGCCTGATCATAACTGCTGCTCAACCAAACCTTTCAATCACTACTTGAAATCATTCACATCCAGTTTACAAGAATGGCTCTGAAAGACAGGTGTTAAGATCCCACTTGAGATTGTCATTCTGGGGAATGATAGGGTAACTGTTCATCTTTTTTTGGCATAAGCATTGATACAGATAAAGATGGAAGCAGGTTATGGAAAACAACTTTAAATAAAAAATGAAATAAAATGCATGTGAACTTTTTTCTTTGGGCAGCTGGAGGACTGAGAGCTCTACAGCTACTTGGAAATCTATTTTTATAATTCATGTATGAAATATTTCAGTATAGTTGTCTAGTGAGATAAGAATTGACTTGGACTGTAGAACAGGTCAGTGAGTGGCATTTTTAAAGTGTCTGTAGTCAAGAAGGCCCTGTAGAGGAATCTGTACAGGCTGGATCTCTGGGCTGAGGTCCATGTGATCAAGTTCAGCAAGATGAAGTGCCTGTTCCTGCACTTTGGTAACATCATGCAATGCTACAGGCTTGAGGTGTAGCAGCTGGAAAACTGCGCAGAAGAAAAGGACCTGGGGGTGTTGGTGGATGCTCAACTGAACATCAGCCAGCAGTGTGCCCAGGTGGGCAAGAAGGCCAATGGCATCTGAGGTTTATCAGAAACAGTGTTGCCAGCAGGAGCAGGCAAAACTGTACATGGCTTTGGTGAGACCGCACCTCAAGAACTGTGTTCAGTTTTGGGCCTCTCACTACAAGGCAGATATTGAAGATCTGGAGCATGTCCTGAGAAGGGCAGTAAAGTTGGTGAGGGGACTGAAGCACAAGTCTTATGGGGATCAGCTGAAGGAACTGGGATTATTTAGTCTGCAAACAAGGAGGTTCAGGGGAGATGTTATTTCTCTCTGCAGCTATCTGAAATGAGGTTGTGGCCTCTTCTCCCACATGACTCGCTATGAGATGGAATGGTCACAAGTTGCACCACGGGGTGTCAGGTTGGATATTAGGAAAAATGTTATCTCCAAAAGAGTGGACAAGCACTGGAATGGTCTGTTTAGGAAGGTGATTGAGTCATTGTCCCTGGAGGTTTTGGAGAAAAGTGTAAATGTGGTACTACGGAACGTGGATTAGTAGGCAAGTAGGTGGTAGGTGGACAGTTGGACTGGATGATCTTAGAAGTTTTTTCCAACATTTATGATTCTATGATTTTATTAATTTAGATCTGAAAGCATGTATCTCATTGGTAGGGAAAGGAGAAAAACTCTTTTGTGAGTTCACTGGTATATGCTTCTACGGTCAACATTTTCTCCTCTTAATAGGGGAGCATGACTCTTCTCTCGGTATTTTAACTTCAACAGTCTAAGGATTTTCTTAAGGATATTGTGTTATTCTATTCCAATCTTCCATATGTATTCTACACTTGTATGTACCCTACAAGGAGTAATGTAGACTTTAAATATGCTAATAATGTATAAAAAGTCTTATAATCCGGAAAGCTATTTTGATTTTAATATTTTAAATCCTTTTTTTAAAATATACAGATATAATGTAAGTAATCCATATTTATGTAGATACACAAATATTTGTACATATTTGCATATGTTATACAAGCAATTTATGTTGTTTCACACAAAACTGTATTTTGTAAGAAGGACAGAAGATAACTGTTTTACAAGCAGCTTTAATTATAAATATAACCAATCCATGGCTTTCTAGTCATTTTGTTCAGTCTTCCATCTCTTGCCTACCCTTTCCTCTTCAAGTTCAGCTTTAAATTCTCCAGGACAGTAGCCATATGCTTTTACACAGTAGTTTTTAGCAGATAGAAATAGCTCTGATTTAAGGTTATGAAGGGCTAGCAGTAAATAAAAATAGGAAAAAATATGATTTTATAGTAGCTTTGGCTTATAGGTAATCTCTCAGTATGTATGCATTGCACAATTTCAGCATGACTTATTAGTTATTGCCAACTTGCTAATGATGATCTCTCCATGGTTTTGATAGATGCTGTCGAGACAGATATGAGGCAGTAGTTCGTGCCTAGTGAGCTCATGAGGGAAATAAAGTCAACAGGAAAATATTTCCAACATTGCAGAGCTTCTGTGAGGTTCAAGTCATCAATGTTTTAAACACATTTGAGGATTATTAGATAAGAGGCACTATGCAAGTGTGAAGTAATAACATATGTATGTGTACTCATAATGTAAAATATATTCATGTAGTTCTGTTTCCATTAACTATCTTACATATATTAAGTATTTTCCATGGGGAAATTAATCCTCGTTTCCATTCTGCACTGGCTTGAATTTTAAATTTTATTTAAGTTAAGATCTGATGCGTATTCTCTTCCTGAATTAAAAACTTGCTTTTAAATAGTAAAAGAAATCCTTGTGGAATATTATTTTTGGAGAATAACTGTGAAGACTGTTAATAATGGCCAGGAAAGACTTTGGAAGTCTTACTGTTATTTTTAGGGACAACTCTTTGTAATAGGGAAAATAATACTAAAAGTGTTGTGCAATTTAGTATGGAAATTTATAGTTTGACTCAGTAGGAATTTGTTACAGACTTCCTTGCTACCTGCTTCCATTCCCACTTTGATATATGAGGAGGCTTTCTGACAGATCAGAGAGCTGCTTTGACAGCTACATTTGAATGATTTCCATGGAAAGTTTTACAAAGGGATGTATAGGTTTTTCCCCATTTTCTTTTTCTCCATTTTCACCCATGGGAAAGGGAGAAAGAAAATCTCAACAACACAGTGAAGAAATGAAACTGTGATTTGTAGGAAAAAGTGTTAATTCAGAGTAACTTTCTCAACTTAAGAGATCACAAGCCTTTTGAAAGGAGTGATGGGGGCTTGTAAGTGTCTTCCAGCCTGTTCTTACTTCTGAGGACTTGGTACCCATGGGGTTCTCCATCTCTTTTGGCCTTAAAACTCACAGCCTTGCTCAAAGACTATCACTCCTTTTTCTCTTTGTTCTGTGGTGCAGAGCAGTTTCATGTTAGCCCTCCAGGATAAGTCAATATCTTGCTCCTTTTAACATGGTTTACTTGTGAATTTACCCTCTGTGCTTCCCTACTAAATTCCTTTTGACAAGTTGCTTTCAGCCAATTACTTTGTGAGGCACTCTCAATATACATAATGTAGAATCCAAAGAGAAAGTATTGAAATATGATGTATTTTTCCCTTCCTAGCACCTATGGGCTCCTGCAGAAAGTATCAGTGGAGCCCTAGTGCTCTGCTGAAACAAATTTTTGAGGAATAACCTCAAATCCTTCCACACAAAGACAATGACGTTGGAAATTTTCCCAAAGGTTTACTGGGACAATGGCAGTCTCTCGATGTCTTGATCCTTTAATTATCTCCTTCATGGTACTAGTAATATATCAGCATCTTGTGAGAGCCAAAGTTTAAATTAGATTCTGTTTTATAGTTGATGCAGATAAGGTGTGTGTGTTCCCTATTGATTACACATGAAGGCAGAACTACAGTCATGTGCTAACAGGTAGTCGCAACTCTTCAGTGTCTCTCATTGTCTCTGAGCTGTTAAGTAATTGTCTAACTTCTTTGGGTAGCACATTCAGGCATGGCTTGGTTTCAGCGTGACACTATGAGCCTGTATGATTCTGATTTAGATATTCAGTAGTAGATACCCAGGTAGCACTGTAACTGGAAGGCTATGTTTAGAAACAGATCTGCTTCTCAATTTTGCACTATAGGCATGTGCTGTCAGTAGGAGTACATGCCAAAAATGTCATTCTTTTACGTCTACTATTTTTCCTTCCAAGATTTTTCCTCAGACTTTATAGTGTATAAGAAAGAATCATAGAATTGTCTGGGTTTAAAGGGACCTCAAAGATCATTCTAGTTTCTAGCCCTCTTCCTTGGGCAGAGTGTCCAAGCACTGGACCAGGCTACCTGGAGGCATATCCAGCCTTGCTTTGAATGTCTCCAGGGATGGAGCATCCACAACCTCCCTGGGCAACCTGTTCCAGTGCATCACCACCCTTTGAGTGAAAAACTTGCTCCTAACATCTAATCTAAACCTCCCCTGTCTCAGCTTCAAACCATTCCCCCTTATCCTATCACTATCCAGCCTTGTAAACAGCTATTCCCCCTCCCCCCCCACCCCATTTATATGCTCCCTTCAAGAATTGGTAGGCCACAATGATGTCTCCTTAGAGTCTTCTATTGTCCAAGCTAAACAAGCCCAGTTCCCCCAGCCTTCCTCCATAGGAGAGGTGCTCCAGTCCTCTTATCATTGTAGTGGTCCTCCTCTGGACCTGTTCCAAGGGGTCAGTGTCTTTCTTTTACTGGAGGCTCCAGGCCTTGATGCAGTACTCCAGATGGGGCCTCACAAGAGCTGAGTAGAGGGGGACAATCACCTCTTTCTCCCTGCTGACCACCCATTTTTTAATGCAGCCCAGACCACAGTTGGCCTTCCAGGCTGCAAGCGCACACTTCCAGCTTCTCATCCACCAGGATCGCAAAGTCCTTCTCCACAGGGCTGCTCTGAAGGGGTTCTTCTCCCAGTTTGTATAAATACCTGAGATTGCCCCAGCCAAAGTTCAGCACCTTGCACTTGGTCTTGTTGAACCTCATTAGGTTCACCTGGGCCCACTTCTCCAGCCCGTCCAGGTCTCCCTGGTTAGCTTCCCTTCCCTCCAGTGTATCGTCTACACTGTTCAGCTTGGTGTCATCTGCAAACTCACTGAGGGTGCACTCAATGCCACTGTTTATGTCATACATAGAGATGTTGAAGAACACCAGTCCTGAGACTGACTTCTGAGGGACACTGCTGGTGACTGACCTCCACCCTGACATAGAACCATTGGTTACAGACCTTTGGCTGTGTCCAGCCAACCAGTTTTTAATCCACCCAACAGTCCATCCTTCAAATCCATACCTATTCAATTTAGAGAGAAGGATATGGTGAGGGACCATGTCAAAGGCTTCACAGAAGTCCAGGAAGATGCTATCCGTTTCCTTTTGCCTGTCCACCAATACGTCTACCTCATGGTAGACGGCCACCAGATTGGTCAGACAAGATCTGCCCTTGATGAAGCCATGCTGGCTGTCTTGGATCACATTTTTGTCTTGTATGTGCCTTAACATGATAACCAGAAGGATCTGCTCCATGATCTTCCAAAGCACAGAGGTGAATCACCTTTTTTTTACACAAAGTTGCTAAAAACTTCAGAAAACACTATTTGCATCTTTTTTCTTCTGCAAGGTCTTAATTATTAAGAGCTGGTGAATTGTATCTTACTGATCAAAGTACATATTTTACAGTCTAACTGTATTTTCTGTCTCATTCAGTTTTTTGTGAATATGAGGAAAGCAACAAAGTTCGGTCAGTGCTAAGCAAATCTATATAATGCCATAAGCCATGATAATAATTCAAACAATCAAGGGTACCACATTAGTTATCAGGCTAATTATCAATGGGTTTACAGCAGAGTTTTGTTAGGTATTTTGAAATTATTGCTCAAAATAGTATGTGATGACTAGAGATGAAGTATAAAATTGTGAGAGAAAAAATGCCCGTGCAACTCGTATTTTCAACATGTTACTTGTTATAGTGAAAAGATTTAAGAGTGAAATTCTTGAGTAGAAATTCCATTCAAAGAGGAGCAGAAATATGCTATTCCTTCCATCCCCCACAACTTCAAAATTCTTAATATTGTTTAAAAAACTTTTTTTTTTTTTTTTTTTTTTTCCTCTAGAAATGCTTACATCTGTCCTTGGAAATGACTTTCAAATCTCAAACGTAGTATTGTTTTTTCTTAATGTCTAGTGTCTATAACTGTATTTGTATCATCTAGGTTTGTGCTTGCTGTTAATCTAGCTACTGCTGCTGCTCAATTTTGATCAAAAGTTGTAAGATGAAGATGTTTTAGCACAGTTCTCTTGACATTGTTGAAGTATGTGAGAATCCAAGTTATAACTGAGTAGACTGAAAGGAGAGATAAGAAACCTTGGCGCGGACTGCATTTTCTCCCTATATCCATGCATGTGCAAAGGTTATAATGATGTTAACCTAAAGGAATGTTTGTGACCTGTTATTCTGAAACTTTGAAAGAGATGCTAAGAACAGTAAAAGGAGAAATGTTAATATTCGGTTATTCATCCTGCTTTCCATTTCTTTCATGTTGTGTAATTTTTTTCTGAAGATTTAAAAAAAATAGAAGTGCTAACTGGACTATTCAGGAAAAAGAGAAGCTGGCTCAAGCTGATAAACGTCTTATGGTTCAATAATGTGGTATATCAAATCTACCACAGACAAAATTTGATATGATCTCAAATTCCTTTTGACATACTTTCCTTTTTCTGTTGCTGTTCTTGTAGAACTTTTACATGACCTCACAGCATGTCTGACACATGTTTGCTCTCATTTCAAAAATCATGATTGCTTTGCTTTTCAGATACAGGACATCCAACAGAAAATATTTTTAGGGTTTTGCTATTGGTATTCCATCAATGCTTGCTGCTGTCAAAATAACGTACTGAAAAATGAAGTCAAGATTTGGAGTTTAATTATTTTCATGAACATCTGTATATCATTCATCTTTCTCTGGTGACTTCACAATTACATCTTCTCTAAAAATTCTTATGATTTTCTATATAAATAACTCTATGGACATAAATGTCAAAATTAGACTTGGTTTAACCACTGTCAACAATATTTTACTTCATAATAAAGGTATTAGTATCACTCTTCTTTTACTTTTTCTTTCATAAATAATCAGTCCATGTGCTTCAGTATAGAACTGTGAAAGCAAGTTTTAAGGAATAGGATGTAGGCATGCTGTTGCCAACCTCTTTGGTTAGAGCTCTGGTCTGGTCACAAGGCAGAGCTCAGTTTAAATCATCACATAGCTTCTGATATTGCACTTGAAATGCGAGGGCAATTAGTTTAACATTGTGCAGATACAAGGGATAATTATGCCTTGCAGTAATGCTGAAATCTCTGAAGAGCTTTCAAGCTAGGATCTCTGAAAAGTTGATTACTAACATGGAATAAGTAACAAAATAATTATACATTGGAAAAAAATAATTAGGGGAAAAAAAAACATCATAAATTTTCTTTATGATATTTACTCATCGCCTCTCTGTGAAATAACTTCCTAATTTGTATGTAACAGGAAATTGGGTGGTGTTCACTCTTAAAATGGTGTTGGTTACGCATAATGCATAGTCACACAATGTTTTATAGTGTCTGTGGCATAAGACTTAATATTTGTGCAAGTGACCATGAAGACATGATTATTGCATAGTGGATTTTCAATCTGCTTAGTCATTTGTGTGACATTGTACAATGCTATTGACATCTGGATAAATAGGCTAAAGCTGCATGGTGTTGAGCTGCATGAGATGGAATTAGCATCCCTGGGTAATGGAAGTCCGTGCTACAATGGTTGCCCTGATCTAAACCTAAACCCAGTAAACGGCATGGGAATAATCTATTAAAAAAAACCATCTATTCTTTAAAGAATCACAGTTTCCTCTCTCATTCAAGAATTGCTCATGTTCTCTCTCTCTACTTTGTCCTGATATTAAATCACAAATGAATTAAAGGATTAAAATATTTTCATATGTTCATTAGAAATGAATAACATTCTTATTCTCTTCAATATTAGTACTTCAGAAAATGAGTGGAACAACAGAAGTTTAAGGAAATTACCATGGACTGACAATCCCGTTAGTCTGTGGACATTTTTAATTATCTTTTTATTCAACTTAATCAAGACTGATGTTTCACAGAAGCTGGGAAATTGAGTCCCTCAAGCAGATTATAAGAGTTAGTAGATATAGTTAACGTAACTTCATAAAACATGTAAGCTTTTTTAAAGAATACTGTATTTTAAGGCAGTGGAACAGGTTCATTAAGTTTATTACATTTTCAGTAAATGAATTTCAACTTGCTGTGGATTTTGCTAATGAAAAGATACCTATGTCTATGCTGCAGTGTCATTATTAACCTCAGGTAAAAAAACATGTTTCACCTAAACCAAAAGTTTCCCCTGTATTTAGCACTATTCTTGTTCAGATGTGCATTTTACCATAATATATGGGAAATATATCTAACATAGCAATAAAAGAGATCTATACTCTGAAGAAACTGAGCTGTTTACTACTGCAATTTGTATTTGGTGTACGATGTAATTATTACTTTGTTTCATGTTTTCTGGTGTGTTAAGCACCTATTATTATTTAAAATCTTACTTACTAAACTCTTACAGAGTTGAAACCTACTTTTACTTAGATAAAAATATTATGAAACTAATCAAAATTCTTTCTGCACTTTTGTAGCTCTCCCACTGATTAATAACTGCAAAATGCTTTGAATTTTATGTAAAGAGCTGTGTCCTGTTTTTACCAAGCTTAATTAAAATCTTTGGTTTACTTATACTGGAGAAATTGTAAAGGACTTACTGTAAATACTAACAGCTTTTTAGATTAGAATAACTGTGTGAGCCCTTTAGTGGTTTTACATAGAGAAACATTTGAAGATGGCATTACAGAAGGTTTGTTTGTTTGTTTGTTTGTTTCCAATAGTTTCCAATCATAAGAGCAGTAAACTTTTGATGCAAATGAAGTATTTAAGTAAAACTAAAAGGAATATACTGCTGGCTCAGTTCTCACAGAATATGGGGAAAAATTACCATATCCATCATATCCATTAATATATTTACTGAAAATGTAACCTATGCGTATTAGCACTGGGGGATAGATTCACTGTTTTAACTGGGTATTTTACTTGGCTGATAGTGCTTTTCTGAAATGACAGAAGATTTATTTAAATATTTAAAAATCTCTCTCAGTTAGAATTGCCCATACCCAAAGGTGTACTTTTTTTTTTTCTAATTTTGAAAAACAAAAAAAGTAAAGATTTTTCTTTTTCTTTTTTTTTTTGTTTTGTTTTGTTTTTATGTCTCAATTATATGTTTTTAATTTTTAAATGGGCCCTGATGACACATATTCAAAGTGAGAGAAAAAAGTGTTAGAAATAGAGTCTTACTGTAAGTAATACTCTTACTTAGTAAATATAACTGTAATGCAGTGTAGGACATTTTGAAGGTTTACTTTAGAGTTTTCATGCAAATGAGTGTTGAGCACTGGAACAGGCTGCCCAGGAGGGTTGTGGAGTCTCCTTTTCTGAAGATATTCAAGACCCACCTCCTGGACACCTACCTGTGCAACCCGATGTACTGAACCTGCTTTGGCAGGAGAGTTGGACTTGATGATCTCTGGAGGTCCCTTTCAACCCCTAAAATTCTGATTCTGTGAGTGTTCTTGTATTTTGAACATTTATCTGTTTCTCAAAGGTAGGGAGTTCTCTAGCAGAGCATCCTCAGAGCTGCTTCCAGGCCCTTCAAACTCCTGGTTCCATGTCTGGGAATACTGTACTCACAGAGATGGAACATCTCCATGACCCACGTCTGTATTTTTGCATGATTTCATCAGAAGGAAATGTTTCCTTAGCTGACAAATATTGCACACTATTAACAATGTTAACAGTACTCCTTATTAAGAAGTTCTTTCAGACAACTTCAGATAAGACTTCATATGAACGAGCGATAGCTTTGCATATTGTATTGAGTCCTGTCAATTTGTTGTCATCTTATTAGAAATGTAGATACCATTCATCTATAGAAAAGGGATGGTTTCAGAGTGGTAAACAGATTTGCTACTTCAAGTGTTAACTGTTGATCCAGCTAGTAATTTAAAAAATAAATTTGGTACCTGGTAACTAAAATGCAGTTCTGAGTAGGAAAGAGTATCAAATGCTACACTGTGCTAATTCCTGTGTCCTCTTGGTAAATGGACATGTAGTGTTGTGTTTGTCATAAAGATATGTAGAACCAGTTGTCATTTAAAAGTTTTTAATTAACACGCCTTATGGAAAGAGGGAAGGAAGACCATGTGGTAGTTTACAAGGTCTACAGCTTTCAACAGTTTTTTGTTTCTTTTGTTGTGTGTGTGGTTGTTTTTTGTTTGTTGTTTGTTTGTTTTTTTCTGTTTGTTTTGTTGTTTTGTTTTGTTGTTTTGTTGTTTTTTTTTTTTAATAGAAACTGCCCTCCTGTCATATTTCAATGCAGTTCATGGAGTTCAGATGACATACACTGATTGCTGGAAGACAGCAGTGTTTTGCTTGTCTTCCACTAACTGGAAAAATTCTGGGTTAACCATCAGAGAAATCAGAAAATACCATATTGTGATACAGAAATATGTAGGAACAATCCTTGTATATGGGCGACTTTGTTTCAGTATGCGACCAGTGTAGTCTGCTTTCATGTGGCAGGATCAGCCTGTGTCCAGTTCTGACTTAGCCTTCATAAAATTGTCATGGTGAGTCCAAGCTCCTTTTCAGAAATTGAATTCTCAGATTTGGACTTGGAGGCAACACCTGCTGAATAAGATAAATCCTATTGTTAATCTCTTGGTACTGATTTATTTATCCCTATTATAAAACAAAATAGTTGTGCTATATTTATGTACTTTACTGGATGAATAGTTATTTTTTTTTTATTACCACTTATTTTTAAGGTGTTAAATATGTATAAGATTTAGGCAACTTGATAATGAAATTTTACAGTTAGTTGAGACAGGTAGCAGATTATCCTTTGGTGTCTGCATTCCTCTACATTTACCTGAGTTCTACAGAAATGCTGCATTTCTGTCCAGTTGTGTATATCTAATGCGAATTCTATTATTTGCCACACAGAATATCTCTGGATTTTGGGAAAAGTAGACTGGATTTAAATAAACATATTTAAATCTCATTATGGTAGAAGAGAAATTAAGTCTCCTAGGTTTTTCTTGTCATTCACTAGAACTTGTAAAAGCACTTTTAGTTTATGTTTTATTACTGCTTAGAATATTTGGCCACAACTTAAATGAGGAGACTTTATTTCTTGTGGTGACTGGCTACTTGATAATTATTTTCGATCTGGATAGGCATTTTTCCCACTGACAGCTTCAACTTAAAATCTAAACTTCCATTGTTTTTCAACAGTATTCTTCTAGTAGCTGTTTCTAATCTGTTTCTTCTAGAAATAGACACAGTAGCTGTAAAATCTGAAATCCGAACTCATTTCTAATTTATGCCGAATGGAGAGTCACTAAGATATTCCCAGAATACCATTAAGATATTTTTTTAAAAAACACATGGGAATCTATAGAAAAGAGATATGAAAGCATTTAGCAAATAACTGTTCTTAATTTCAACAAGGTTAATAATACTGAGTATGTTTCAGGCTACATATGGTGCAAGAACTGGTACAGGTACTTGTCTCAGTGAGAGATAAAGAAATGTTCTCTGGAAAGCATTAGGCGTGTGGTGAGGCTGTGCTTGTACAGAGAGGTAATACCTGTCAGTAAACCAGCTGATGCATCTGGAAGAAAGGGATCAGTTCTTGGTCTTACAGGTCCTTCTTCGGATCTGAACTGGAGCACATACTGAAAACATAAAGCGTATGCACATAAGGTCAAAGAAGAGGTGTAATAAGCAGCTCTAGACTTAGCTTTCATTAAGAACAGAATGCTTTTCTGTGCAATACAAATGTTCTCATGGCAGATTTTTATTTTTACTTAATGCTGGTTTTAACAGTGTGGTGGTTTTTAATTTGTGTCCACTAGTAAAGCCTGTTGAAATCTTTATATGTATAACCAGTCATTCCTTTCACTGAAATCAGCTTCTGACTTTGTAAGTCTACAGTACCACTGTAAAAATGAAATATATATTTCATAACTGTAAGGCAGTGTAGGATGGAAAGAAGTGTTGGTTCATGTGTAAATTGTTTTGTACTTTTAAAGTAGTAAAGGGGTTGGGTTGGTTTGTTGTTGTTGTTGTTGTTTTTACTTCTTTTTAAGCCTTTACATCGTAAGTTAAAAAATCTGGAAGCATATGGTAGCAATTTTTTAACCTCTCTACATGAGGTGCTTGTCAACGAAGGTCCATACGGCCAAAGCTAGTTAATAACAGCTGCAGGCCAAAGTTCCTTTAAGAACTATTCCGTGTTCCAAGATTCTCAAAGACTTTGAACAAGTGAAGTTGGCCACAAGGGAAAGCAGCAGGTCTGCATTCTGCTTGTTAAGTGAACCCTGTTTGAAAAAAAAAAAAAAAAAGAAAAGAAAAAAAAAAGGGGGGGGGGGGGGGGGAAGGCAAAAAGTCAGAATATTCATAGTATAAAACTTGACTGTAACATATCAGATATGATTGGCTAGTAGTAGCATGCTGCAGTTGAGCATTCGTTAACCATTTGCTTCAGTGTAAAAGTACATATCTGCTAATTGCTTTGATGAACACAGATAGACTTCCTTGAGGAAAAAAAATTGGACTAACTACACTGAGTCCTTCGTTTGAAAGAATGTCGAGAATCCTGAAACATAGGAATGCAGTTCTTTTTGTCTACATTTTGTGTATCTAAAATATAAATTTGAAATAGAAGAACGTATGTGAAGAAGTTGCCATTCTCTTGACCTTGTGCTGCTTTCTCAGTTTTCTGCTTGTTTCCATTTTAGCCATGTTCTTTTCAAAGCTGTAGTGAATTAAAATTAAGAGAATCCCCTTGAGATAGCTTTCCATGCAGTTCATAGTTGCACTGCTGCTTGGAAATCCTGACTTATAATGTGAAATCACTTTCTCAAGCAATATAGTTTGTATATTTTCCTCTATTGGTTAAAAATCTTCATGGTATATTAAAGCCTTAATCAGAAAAAGAGATCTTCAGAAGCATTTGTTGGGAACAAGGGTGTCTGGTTGGTTATCTGCCAGTAACCGAGTATCAATAAACAATACTCATCATTGTTGTTCAAGTGGAGTGTAAGGCAGAATGCTTGTCAGAGAATATGTTTTGTGCTCTACTTCAGAGTGGTGCTGGATGAAAACCGGAGCTCTGCTGTGCATTTCTAGGACGCTGAGTGCCCCTAGGTGGTCACAACTAGAAGTACAGCATAAACCACTTTCAACCTCTTCATCTCGTTCCTGCTGATGGACGGATGAACTTTGCTGGGCATCGGGCAATGCTCTCGGGATCTGTGGCACATTTTTTGGGAAGCATGGCTATTGAGAAAGTGCTTCTCTTGCTTTGAGAAGTCTCTGCTTTACAGAAGAGCATTTGTGTCGTATTAATTTTAATCTGGAAATTGCTGACATACTGAAGTGGCAGTCTATCATTACTTCCACTTATGGTTCCAATTTAGACCTTGTCATTGCAGTTGTCAGTATCAATTGGGGATTAGACTGGGTTACGGCATGCAGAGCGGATGGTCAGTGAATAAGTACCACTTTTCATTCCATTTTAACACAGTCTTTTCATTATCTGGTTTATTGATACATTTTTTTTCACTGCTTTCAGTTTCTTATACAGATAAGTTTTGGAGATTATTTATTTCCAGAGTTGGTTTTGGGTTCTTTGTATTCCATTTCTCTGCTGTATTTGAAATATGTGAGCAACACAATTACAGAGAATTTGTACCATTTCTAAAGACATGCGTTCTTAGTTGTTGAAAAAAAATGCTCATTCATAATACACTGACCTTCAGTACTTGCAACTTCAGTGGTAATGTGCTGTTTATTGTCTCACATAATGGAAGTAACCATTGTACAAATAATGAGAATAGGATTTCCAAAGACTGTAGAAGTAACTCCATATGGTAAGGTTTATAAACTGAGTATTGTAATGCTATGTAATAATACAATTTGGTTCAATTTTCATCAAATACATTATTAGTATTTGTATGTAAGAATGAAAAGTTTATATTTTTCCACTCTAATAGTTAGGTCTTTATTCATAACAACATATCTGCAGTGAGAGAAAGGAAAGAAGGAAATGGTAAATCTCTGTTGCTCGAAGAGAATACTGGTGAATTTGCTTCTATGGCAACCAATTAGCCAGAGCTTATTACTCATGTAAAACAGGAACTGTTTGCATTTTTAAACCTTCATTTGCAAAACAGCATGTCTAAATGATAAAGTTAAATTTCTTTCCCAAGTCCACAAGTGTTCTTTGTAGGTTGAAACAACTATGTTTACAGTTTAAAAAGCAAGGGAAAAAGCGCTCCTAGGCAGCAACATCCATCCACGCTAAAAGCAAATATTTGTTTTTGGAGAAGAGAATGGCTGTCCCCGGAGCAGCCAGCTTAGCAAAAGCAGGAATGGAAGGGCAGAACTCATCTTTTATGGAAGTCAGATAAATTTCATGCTCTTTAACATCGACTGTGACTGCAGGCTTTTCACTGAAGCCTGGCTCCTTCCCCAGTGTGAACAAAATAGGAAAAGTGATTAAAGTTCACTCAGTCCTGGACAGCAGGAGGCAACCGCTCTGGTGTCTTCAGCCGAGGCAGAGGGTGAGAGGGCTCTTTAATAAGACTTGTGAGGCCTCTTTGATGAAAAGAATTAAGACTCATAGGGCCTATAGATGTCTATGCTAACATACGTTCATTTCCTGTACTTCATATGGCTTCTTTGACACATTGTAATATTGTCATCCCCTTCATTAAAATGTTCGTTATGAAAGGGGAGAAAAAGAAAATGGTAACTGTTAACTGGAGTCAAGGGTCAGCAAGTTCTGCTGTGAGCAAAGGGCTCAGAGCTTCCTCAAATAAAATAGTAGCTTTGGGGCAGATGCAGCAGACAAATCGGAGATGGAAGTGCAGAACTTACAAAACAGTAAATGGGACAGTTTTTCTTTTGAAGGACAGAAGTCCTGAGTCAAATCTCAAGAGCCTGAAGTGGCTAACAGATCCTCCTGAGTCATGCCTTTTGGCTTTTTCCTTCTGTGTCTGTTTCTTTTTATTTTTCCCTCTTTTCTAAGTTGTGCAATCAGTATTCACACATTCTTATAACTAAAGGGATTAGAGGCGTTGCGAAGGGATTTGAACAAGATAATTAGTTTACTGCTTAGCCCACAATGTAACAGGCAAAACCCCTCTGAGAAAAGGCAGACAAAATGGGTCAGAAAATGTGTGGGAAATGAGGTAAGGTCTCTTAAACAGGGCCTCAGTCAGCTGGATTATTATGAAAGGCTCTTGGAGCATTCATTCACTGTTGTGCTGTTGACTTCTTTAGCATGGCCACCAGAGGTGTTGAGGAAAGAGACTTAGCTGAGCAATTGGATGTGTGTCTGGGCGCAAAGAACTCTGTAGTGACTACTGAAATGCATTTGTATGTTCTTCTGAAGCGAGCAGTCTCCAGTGCTTCACAAAGCTGAGGATCTGCTGTGAAGCAAGGCCTTGCTGTAAACTGCATGCTCTGGAAGAGGCAGGAAACTAATTGTGGAATCAGAAAAGTTATTTTGTGTTTCATATTACGTTTTAATATCTAGTAGATTTATTTTAATCATATACTTTCTAGCAATGGATTGAAGTGATCCATCTTTTGCTTTAAGATGTGACTCACAGAAAAAGCCCCACAAAATAGCCCCACACTATCCCCCCTCACTGATACCAGTACACCGTGTGAATTACCAAGCAATGATACTTGCTTTCTGAAGAAGCAGCAGGAAATACTTCAAAGTTCCTGCCCCTATTATGTTTTTTGTCTGTGAAACTCGTATGAACCAGCAGCCAGATCAAAGCTGCCAGAAGTTGTTAGAAGCCATGTCGGCCTGGGCTTGCCTCTGTGGTGACTTAGAGGTGCCTCCTCTTTGGTGGAAGAAACAGCAGGAGCTGCTCTAATGAACTGTCCGGCAGCTCCCTGGAAGTCAGCTTGCAGTGTGTGTGCAGCCAGAGGTGAGGAGAGGTTAATCCAGAGGGGAACTAGTTAGGAAAGCAAAGCAAAAATTACCAGTGAGCTGTAGAACCAAAATTCAACATGAAGTCAGAGATGGCTGCTGAGGTTTTCTTTCTTTTAATGAAAATCTCCTTTCAATCTGTTGCTTTTTGTGCAAGCTTGTTAGTTTTAAATACTTTATAGGTAGGACAGAAGTTTGCATTATATACATGACAGAATATTACATTACCTCAATCTGTCATTGATTTTAAATAACTATATCTTATTTCTCATGAAGATTAGATTCCTAATCTTAAGATTAGGCTCGCTTTTATTTCCTCATAGAGATGTATTACTACTTTATCTGCTCATAAATGTACTTAGCTGTTTGCAATGTAAATCCTTATATTCTAATCCTAGCCATTATGATTTTTTTCAATAAGAGCATTTATCGCAGAATTTTATCTTGTTTTTATTTGATAAAAAATCTGGCAGTTCCCCTTCACCATTTAAATACTTCTTCTGTAATTCCCTGTTCAACTGCAAATGAAGATGTCATCTCTGCCTCAGCCAGGAATCTTCCTTCAGTATTGCTTATTAATGCAAGTTGGAGAAGGGAATCGTGAACAGTGAAAACATGTGGACAAAAAAACTCTGCAAGGTATTTTCTGGTTCTTCAGGTCAGGAGTCATACCACCTATGCTTACAGATATGGAGGATAATTCCACGGTAGAAGTGGAATGTGCCCTTAAGTAAAAGAAATAATCAACAACAAAACAAACAAACAAAAGCCTACCACAAGCATAAATGGATCTAAGTATCCAAGTTTGTGTAAAACTCTGTATATAGAACTTCTTCTGTATAAAAAGAGATGTTAACCAGTATTATAAAATGCATGCTTATAGAAAGAAATTTCTGCTGGGTCAGACAAAGATGACAGTTAGAAGAGAAATTTACAGGAATACTTAATTAGTTTTAAGCACAGCTTTTTAACACTTGAGTAAAATAAATGTAAATAACACACACACACTCAGGGTTTACTTTTTTGGCCATGCTATTTTGAACAGTGGCTTAGAGCCCTTAGAGAGAGTTATCTAATATCTCTTTTGAAGTGTTTGTGTAGTATTTTTTGTCTGATTATTTATGTTTGTTTGGTTAGACTGTTCAATTAGTAGAGCTCTTCAAAACACCTTTGAACATATTTTCCATTTGAATTTTTATGTAATATATTATACCAAAGAGGAAAATTTGGCATATTTTCAATATTTATAGATGTAGAAGATCGTTAACAGAGAGCAGAAGGAGATACAAAAGAAGAGTCTGCAAAAACTACTACAAAAGAAGAGACTACTTTGCAGAGTATTCTGCAAATCCAGGACTGAATTAGATATTCTTCATCCCTAATGAATGCTGAATTTGACCTTTTCATACTCACAGATTGAGACCCCTCATTCTAATCCACAGTCAAGTTAAAATTGCTACTAATGGAAAATATTTGAATACTTTTATCTTGATCTGGAGCAAAATAGTTATATACTTGTGACTCCTTGGTTTTGTATTTGTTTGTTTCCCCCCCAGTTGTATTTGTAGTTTTTTGTTTGTTTGTTTGTTTTGTATATTTGTTTTGCTTATATATAAGTAAAAGGAAAATGGCATCTTTGGAAATAAATGTTGTTTTTCTCTCACAAAATATAAAGATTTCCTTAGATATCACTGGAATTTGAGAATGCGTCTGAAACATTGTTACCACTGCAATCCAACACTTGTAAATCAGAGATAGATCCTTAGTTCTTCCTATGTGCTTTTAAATGATTTTTTTCTTTTCATTCTTCTTTGAAAACCTGCCATCTACTATGATGTCCTTGTTTAAACAATTCCTGTTATTTTGCAGGGATGCAGACTGGTCACAGTATATAAAAGTATATTACTTCTTTCAAATATTGGCCTTCCAGTGCTGAAACATTCCTCTACCTGTGCATGACCTGGAGGAGATTTTTATATATATATTATTGAGAAAAATTACATTGTCATTAGTTGTGCTAAAGTGAAGTGCGTAAGGACTTTTCAAACTGTTGTCCTATTTTCTTGTTCCTTTGTTATAATTCAGGCAGGTTTTGTTTTGTTTTTCATATATCCTTCAGTTAAGAAAACCA
This sequence comes from Excalfactoria chinensis, assembly GCF_039878825.1. Lineage (NCBI taxonomy): Eukaryota > Metazoa > Chordata > Aves > Galliformes > Phasianidae > Excalfactoria > Excalfactoria chinensis. Next base: position 15,446,355 of record NC_092828.1, read on the forward strand.
ATAATGTAAAATGTGCACAGTACTATTTTTCACTAAGTAGCAAGTAGATTCAAAAACGTCTGATCACATGTTTAACACAGAGCATGTGAGTATTTATAATGAATTCAATGGGATTTAAGCACATACTTTAAATTGTAGCTGCTTCTGTGCTTTCCCAAATTATAGTGAGAATATTTGTGTGTTCTCAGTCTGAGAGCCACATTTGACTGGGTTAGCATAATTTTTCAACCTTCATCTATAGAAGTGTTGTACCATAATCTATAGACTTTATAGTGTCACATCTTAGAAGAATATATTAGATTTTCATTTTGTTGAGTAATGCTTTTGTTTGTATCAGAATTGATGGGGATGAAAAGAATTCCCGTAGGTGTTCCCCAATCCCAATGTATTGAACTTATGATTATTGATTAGTAAAAAGCCAAACAAAAAAAGCTTTTGTGGGTCAAGAATGAGAGGTAGAGGACTGGGTCAGATGTCAGATGTGGGCTGATGTGAAATATATTCTGTTTTGCTCACACTGTTGGAATGTCTCTTCACTGAAATGATGTTTTCACTCTAAAAGCAGCACAGCAGAAGCTGAACTTGTTTAACTTTCCTGTTTGTTTTCAAGACAGACACTTTTCCGTCTTGAAAAGCTGGAAGAATAGGTATTTCAGAAACTACCTCATTACCTGTATTTATGTCTTTGTGTTAAATTAAGGAAATCAAGTTGTATATTTCTCATGCATTAGGTAAGAATTAAAGCACAAAATCACAAAATCATGCAGATAAGAGAATGAGTCACAAGTTCACTCCATATGATTTAGTACATTTTCCTAAATATGTTAGGTTTATAACTTTATAGAAAATTAATCCCTTTACTGCAATAAAACTCTAACTTTCTTAAATGATGTATCTTCAATAATTCTGCAGTATTTTGATTCAAAAAAAAGTTGAGTAGATTGGAAAGGGATTTAAAAATGCATTTTAGGAGGCCTTTTGACAGATGTGATTTAAAAGCTTAAAGAAGGCAATGCACCTGTCACTTTTAATTGCAGAAAGCTTTCAATCTATTAACTTTATTTTGCCAGAGGCTTCTAATGAAAAAGTTCCAGTATCTAATTTAATTTAATTTTCTTTGGGTTTGCCAGAAGAGCAATTAATTTTTAAAACTTCCAACTATTAAGCTGTTCTTCAGTAAGATGTCTTTCTGCCTTAGATACCATTAAGTTTAATCATATGCTTGTCATATCTTCATATATCTTGATATCTTTGAAGAAAAGTGGCAGGTAAAGGTAGACATACTGTCTGTAGTACTAAGTAAGGTTTGCAAATACAAATGTTAACATGATTGGGTTATTCCTATCCATCATTAGATTGCATCTCTCTGGAGCTGTAAGTACATCTGTGCCTGGCAGGCTTGCGTTATCGCCAGTGCATATGGGGACCATGTGTCATTCTTCCAACAGAGATATATAGCCTAATGTAGAGTCAGGATTGGATGTGCTTGTATTTCAGCTTCTAAATCAATTTCTGGGACCTTTGCTACAGGTGTTGGAAACTTCAGATCTGTAAAACACTGTACTGTAATATGAACTGCAACAGAAGAATAAGCATAAGAGCAAATATGCATATGGCAGTAGGTAGCAAATGCAGTAGGGCCAGTGTAGAAAAAAATCCTTACACCTTCTCATCTATCTCTGTAAATGTTATTTAAATTCAGTCACCTAAAAGTTCTGAGCTGGCCTTCTTCTCAGGCAAGATCTGTTCATACTCAGCTGGAGGAATGAATGCAGATACCTGCTCTTGCAGTTGCATGATGCATATCCTAGGATTTTGTGGCTTGCAAAACTCTTGCTGAATTCTTTAGAGGTACAAATGGGTTTCCACAGACTGCTTTAGCAGAAAGCCTAGTTGTATAATACAGTGATGTTGTCCCTTTAATAGCCATACTTTACATGAATAAATTATTATCTGTTTCAAAATTTAGGTTTCTTTCTTAAAACTCACTTTGTAAAAATTTAAACAAAATGTGATCAAATGAAGTCTTTAAGTATTTTCTGATATATTTCAGAGTTAGGCCACATCAAGTTGAGGTGTTTATTTCTAGTGCCATCACTCTCCTTGGTCTCCATATGGCAACCTAGACTTCTCTATCCTGAAGTTGTCTACTTAAGCACTAACACTGTATGCTTCCTGTGAATGGCAACATCAGTATCATTCATCATCATCCTTAGTATGCTGTGCTCTCATTTGATTGCAGTAACTTAAAGGATATTCACCACATCCAACTGCCTAGCTAAATCCCCCTTCTTCAAGAAACCAAAAATAAATAAATAAATAAATAAATAAATAAAGGTACAACAAAAACATTCCCACCCATCAGACACACAAGCCTCTTCCCTACCCCTCTCCGCCCCCCCCCCCCCCCCCCCCCCATACACGCACACACACTCCCTCCCCTCTTCTCCTAATTATTAAGGCTTCTCAGGAAGATTTTCTGGATATTTACTTGAGCAGGAGCTCCATCAGCAACTTCAAAGGAGCTGGAAAAATGGTTGAAGGGAAAGAATTTGACATGGAATTGATTCAGAAAAAAGACTGGAAAATGTAATGATAGTGGAAAAATTACAAAGGAAGGAGGAGAGATTAGATTTTAAAGTTGCATTTAAGTACAGCCACTCTGTAATGGCTTCAGTAGAAAAGTGCAATCCTGGAACAAAAAATTCTGAGCTCCATGGACTTTAAACATGAATGTCTTAATGAAAATTACCACTACTGCAAGCACCAGACCTTGAGGGGAAAAACAGATAAATGTGGTATAAGGAGAAATACAATTTAAGATTTTCTTTAAATGGCATTAAATTAAATTTTACAAGGATTATTTAATAGATGAGTTTTCCTAGAATGTTTAAAGGTAACATACCTGCCACTGTTGTGGCAAAAGCATGCAGACAGCCTTATAATCTGCAATGAGATTCTTACATGTGGGAGAGCCCTGATCCAGAATTTTGTTTGAAATTGTCTTTTATAGATTGTTATTTAATAAGAAATTGGTCATGATTGGTTCATTCTGGAATTGCCAGGGTTTATTTGTTGTTTGTTTTTTGTTTTTTTTTTTGTTTTTTTTTTTTAATTGCTTATATATGTTTTTTATCATTGAAAAAAAAGATTTTTAATTCTTAGCAACCCTTGTGTGGACATAGTACGAATTGTGGTTCATATTCTCAGTTCCTTTTTCAATTGAAAAAAACCCCATCTCTCAAAATTCTTATTCTCTGTATATCACTGAGGGGGAAGAGAGAAACAAGTTCATGGAAAGTGATTTGAAAAAGCTACCAAATTAGAAAGTCGGCTCAAGAGAACAGAAAACTTGGAGCTCTGAATATAAATTGGAATGTAGGGAGATTTGTGAGGTATGTGATGATCAAAGAGTTATGACTCCTTTTAATATTGGTGAATGAAAAGTTTTAGTTCCAGAATATTGGAAAATACGTATCAGTAACTGACCTTATCTTTCCCAACAATTACTTTTTCATTTTCTCCTAGGAACTTCTAATTAACTCATCTAAACCAGCATGTAAACATAAAGTAAATACAATAAGCAAAGAATTAATTTAAAAAATTGATCAGTTTACTCAACCTAATAATGGAACTTGTTCTTACTATTTCGTACTTATTATCAGTAAACTGGAGTGTGATATGGACACACATTTCTGTCATTCTTTCCATTGTTTTGTTTATATGACAGTGTAAACTACAAGTTCTTGAGCCAGAAACACAACTGCACTGGGCACTGAACAACCACAGAATAAAAAATAAGTAAAACAAAGAGTGTAAAAACTTTTACAGTATCAAAAATGACAGATGGGTATAAGCAGATGGTTGAAGTACTAAAAGACAATGATATAATAATGGTCATCTTGATAAGGTATAATTATGATTAGCTTAGCTTCTGTCATTTTCTTTAATCATCCATGGTAATCCTTTTACAATTTTCTTTTTTTTTTTTTTTTCCTCTTCCTTCTTTCTGTTTTTATTTTACTTGTTGGCAGGGACAGGCAACAGCATCAAAGCCTGAAGCATGCCCTGTGTGAATGCACACATATTGTATGAAGCTAAGACTGCAATAAATCTGTCTTGTTAAGCAATCAGCCTGTCTCAAGAGACAATCCTAAAATTGTATTGTTCGATGCAGGTGAAGGAAGACTGAGCACAGTGCCATTCAACATTAATAAACTGCAAGATCCTTCTAGCTTACTCTCAAAGACTTGGCTGCCCCTTGACAAAGTGTTCAAGGTTAGTTTTACTGTTAGGAAACATTTGGAGTTCTCCATTTATTGTTAGGCTTAACAGTATGGGCCTATACTTAGAGAAAAACACCCGTGTCTAGGGATGTAATTATTACTTACCTGTACTGCAATAGCTACAATGACTAATGGTGCTGTATCAGGAATTTGCTCTGCTCACTTTTGAACAAAGAGAGGAATTGCCATGGTTCACTGAGTGGTATTTCAGAAGAGGATTCACAGGGCTATAGATGGTATAGCAAAACAAGACAACATACCAGGCAATCTTTCAATCAGCTCCTAAAAGTGCTTACACTTTCAGTTCCAAAGCAGGAGAAATAAAATTAAATATTAAAGTCAAATTGACTGTTGCAAACTCCTGCTAAAAAGAACCTTTGTTATAGAAAACAGCAGTGATAGATTTTTCAGACACTATTGAAGAAGTCTTTTGGAAAGGCAAGTGTGCCATCTCATCTATTCTTAATGGGAGCAAGTCCCTAAACCAAGCCAAATGGATATTTCAGCAATGCCTACGGTGAGTTTATCACTTCCCAGAAGTGAATTTTACCTGGCAGTATTTTGCTTTATCCGTTCTGAATCCTTAACTTGTAATGTCTTTTCAAGTCTACTATGTGAGATATATTAAAAATTAATAATTGAATCACCTATCAGAGGCAGATGAATTTAAAATAGCAGAACCTTCACTTTTTTCTTGCAAAGAAATTATCTTTTGTGATCCTGTGTGAAGTAATAGTACATAAAAGCTAACATAATTTTCTATTTTGCCTTTATTTTCAACCTGGATGAGTAAAAAGGAGGGAAAAAAATGCATGAACAATGTGTATGCTGCTGAAGGATATATGCTTTAGAATTTATTTTCTGTAATAAATCAGAATTTTTGAAGTGTTAAATGCAAGATATACTTCTGTGTATCTAAAAGTCATACCCCATTATGCAAACTCCAGGTGGGGTTGTAGGTAAACAATACTCTCACAGTACACAGCTGTGCTGCAGTCTCAGGCACCAGTAGGGGAGCTGGAATTGCCATTAGAAATGCAAAACAAGGAACAGTATCTTCCTTCAGCTTGGACAATTTTAGAGTTTATTAGTTACATAGAATCAGTGAATTTCCCTTTCCATTTCCCTTTCCTTTTTTTTCCTTTTTCTTCTCTTTCTTTCTCTCTCTCTCTCTCTCTTTTTTTTTTTTTTTTTTTTTTTTTTTTTTTTTTTTTTTTTTTAGAGGTCTTCAAGGTTTTCTTTGCAGGACCTTCTATAACAAGCCAAATTTGAAGTAGCATTAGAATTCTCTCCTTTTGAAATAGTGGGTGGTCCATTCCTCTCTAAGAGCTGCAACATGTAATTATTTCTCTTACTTTTTTTTTAAGTCTTATACAAAATTACATATTAATTTAGTGGAGCAAACTAATAAAGACTACTTGTCTTTTCAAAAATAATTTCTAAGACTCCACTGAAATACATGTGTGGCCCTAATACTCCTATTTTATTTCACAATGAGCATTTGTCCCACTAGGACACTCTAGCACAATGGAGAATAAATGGCGACTCTCCTTAAGCAATTATTTTCAAATGATACCAGAGTATACAGATTGTTTTAAGTGCACTCTTGGAGACACTGTAGAGTAGAATTGATTCTGTGGCCCATAGATTTTCTTCCATGCCAACAAAAGGATTTTGTCTATTCCAAAGCCAAAATGTGATCCTACTAAGAAGTAGGAAGGACTGATAATTGTACTCTATGCTCTTTTCTTTGTGAAGAAATGGCTAATTAGTAATGCTCAAAATTATGAACAAGTCAATACATTGCATAGGTATGTGGAGTCAGTCTGCTTCTCAAACAAAAACAGTCTAGCATTATTTGTCATCATTTCAAATTCTGATGACTTAACCTAAAAAATAAGTTAGAAGTTGCTTGTAAACTGGACAATAGCAGGCTACCAGTACTTCTATTGTAGTTCATCAGTTTTTACCCGTGTTTATGTATGTGCTCTGTGCTTTGTGAATGAACGTCTTGTATCCATGGTTTAATAAATAGATAGATAAAATGGATGAAAATACCTGCTGCTTAAATAATGCAGATAACCATATAGTAATAGCTATAATAAGATCTATATTGATAAATCTATAATTGAATTATAACAGAAAATAACAGAGATGGAAATTTAATCTGTACATTCTTAGAAAAACAGAAGACTCAATCCTTACCATGAGAATTGTAATGACTCAAATCATTCTGCCCGTGTTACAGTGGTGATTGCTCTATGTTGTGCAGTATGAAATATTCAGTTGGGTGCTGTAGCTCACCAAGGCACAGGGAATGATTCTGCTTTAATGTGTGAATAGACTGTATCTACTGTTTACAGCATGTAAGTCTCTAGGGCTTTTACAGAGCAAATGGAAGTCAGTTCAAAATGCAAAGAGAACCTGCAATTCTGTCATCTAGACTCTACTCGTCATGCTGGGCTGTTCAGCATGGCACTGATATGTACTGATAACACATTACTTTGATTTGTAAAAGAAAGTTAATAGTACCTTTCCCAGATGCAAAATTTTGTTTCTCTTATGGGAAGCAGGTGGGAGTGATATGACTAGAGGTAATGATTTATGGAACTAGTGCTGGAATTTATAATTCATTTTTAATCATCACAAGGAGATAAATATTGGCCACTGTTGATAGAATTTTATCACTTCATCTTCATTAACAGGGGAAATATCTGCACTGGATGCTTTACTGAAGAGTAGAGAGTATTTACGTAAATAGGATATTAAAGAGTTTATTTTGTAGTCAGAGAATAAAAGAATGTTACAGTAGCACTTTTGTTTTGTTCTTTTGGTTTTTCCGTTTGTTTTGCTTTTTTGAGGACCAGATATTAGACTGAATTGTTAAGCATATGGTTTTAAAATATTTTTAATATTTCTTTGTTCTGTTTGTCTTCATTGATTTGTAGGCCTGCCAACAGGCTAGGCTTTGATAAAAGGACATGAGAACCTATTTGAGTATAAGATTATCTTCATAAATAAGTGATGCAGTGCTGCAATTTGTAATACTGTAACTCCATAAAGCCAAACATCTGTCAGTATTGTAACAATTATCTGGATAAGCCTCATTTGGCTGATAGGAAAGGTACTTACTTGTTTGAATACAGTAATATGTTTGCTGAATGTGAGATAAAAAGAAAAGCATTGAGTTATAGATCAAAACATTCATGTTTGTTTAGTAGGCTCTTGCTGCAACGTGGTACATTTCTGCCATGATGGAAATTTGATTTCCAGGCTTTATTAAGTTCAGTTCAGCTGAGCTGTTATTTGTTGAATTGTCTCTCTGTTATGCTCTCCTTACACTTAGACCGTAACACTATATTTCAGCAGCTCCTCTACTGCTGGATGCTTTTCACATTGGTTTGATTCCCACTATGATGTTCTGAAAATAGTTTTCCAGATTATATATGTTATCCTAATACAATAAAAGTACAGGCTGCCAAATCATGCTTCTGTAGCATTCAGAAGAGTTCTTAAAGTCTTTGTCATGCTGGAATTTTTCAGCTGTAGTTTTCCTGATTGTGTGGTAATTAATGAAGGTTCGTGAATGCTCTGGTAGGCATTCAAGACCAGCTGGATGTGGCTCTGGGCAACGTGGTCTGGTTGTTGGTGACCCTGCACACAGCAGCGGGAGTTGAAACTCGATGATCATTGTGGTCCTTTCAAACCCAGGCCATTCTAGGATTCGTGAGCAAACAAAAAATTAATCAGAAGTTTTCCAATATAGCTCAGACTATTCCAGATAATATGGAATAGAAATTTATATTTCTATTTCAAATTCAGAAAATGGAAACCTGTCTGGCATTTTAGGAGCAAAATCCAAAGCAGGAATCCAGCAGGACAGAAAAAGTTACTTTGCCATTTTTTCCTCTTCACATTGGGAAACCCACTGCCGTTACAACTTTTGCAAATTGAAGATGCTGCCAGCATTCTCTCAAATCCCTCTAATTAAACTTCTTTCATAACTTAGGGTTTTTCCAAAGTTTAGTGAAAATATATAATAATCTCTCCATCCATTTCTCAAGACACAGTTGAAACTTCTAGCTGTGGTTCATTTCCACTACGCTGCCACATTGCAAGAACAAGTGTTCTTGTCTTCCTCCAGGAGCTTAGGTTTTCCTGCTGCTGCCTCTCTGTGAAGCTGAGTACTCTACTTTCCTTAACATCAAAGCTGGGGGAATAAATAAGGGCTGTTGCAAATCTGGGTCTTGCACTGGAATATGTCAGAGATGGGATGCCCCAGTAAACACATTTACTGGAAGAATGTTAGGACATGTGCAGGGGCTCATAGGTATCTCAGTGATCATCCTAATGATACGTATCAGTGAACAGCTTGTCCCAGATCCAAATTCATAAATTTGATTTTCAAATAGTTTGACTGAAATCTTTGTTTTGCTTCTTTGTTTGCATACTCTGTCATACATAGTCTCATTACCTGCAATGTCTTGTTGTATGTGGGCATGTGGGGTTTTATGCAGACTATGATTAGCTCTTGTTGAATGCATTGTTTTCTGGTGGGAGAAAATACCAAGTGAGGTTTACTTCATTAATTTCAGAAGTATTTATATAATTATTCAGAACCCTGAACAGAGAATAGTCACCTTCTGAATTGTTTTTATGAACTGACATAAGTATACTAATAAGTATTCAGTACTTTGTTTGACTCGGTATTTCTGCCTTTTCCTTTAAAAATCAGGACACATCATTCATTCCTAGTACTTAGTGTTTTACAAAGTAGGGAATGGCAGCATAGATTTATGATATGCCTGGTCAGACACTGAGGGAGGTTAAACCATAGAGGAAAATAAAATTACAAGTAATTAAATTTACAAGCAGGTTTGCCATCTTCAGAAGATTTATTGTTTTAGAACAAACACATGATTTTAGCCACACAAGAAAACTGTGATATCTTAACAGTGTATGATACAGATATTATGTATGGTGTTTCAATTTATATAATTAAAAATTTAGCTCTCCTTTTGAATGGTTGAATGGAATATTCAACTGGGAGCCATATATGGTGAGTAATAAAATAGCTGCAATGCAGTACTCCCTGCATTTTTTAAGAGCTGAAGCACTCAATCAGGCTCATTAATATCAGGTTATCTGAGGGCTTTTGCCTCTGATAAAGAAACAATAGCATATATGTTTTCCAGTTTTTCTGTAAGAATAGATTTGTGTGTGAGAAATTTATATCAATGCTGTTATGAACTTAAGTGTTAGGAAGTTTATAGTTTAATTATTTTTTATTATTGTTGTTGGTGGTGGTGGTTTTGTTTTGTGTGTGTGATATATTTCTACCTTCTAATCAGTAAATATGATAAATAGAAATAAACCAGTTTCATCCTGTTTCTTAGGAAGGATTCAATGGAAACAAGGTTTTGGCAAGGTCTTTCTGCTATTACCTCAAAGCTTTATGCATCATGTTTACTAATGTATTCTGGAGAAATATATATATTTATATATATATATAAAATGAATATAATTATTTGGGAGGTGGAGTTAAGATGTTTACTATTTTAATTTTTATTTTTACATTTTTTTCCTCTTTCATCAGTTTATGAAAAACAGAAGTCTGCTTTCTTTGAGGCATAATTTCAAACTAGTCAGCTTCTACTGTTATGTCATTGAAAATACCACATTTAAATTCTTAATCTTTGAAATAGTTTTATAAGATGAAGCATGTGTAATTATCCATTTACACTGTATGCCTGACCCAGTTTGCTTAAAAGGAAATGATATTTATTATATATATTATATAGAATTGTATTTGTTATAATTTATATAATATAAATTTAATATAAATTATATTTATTATAAATTATATGATAATTCCAGGGCTTGCTTCATCACTGATCTTGAACATATTATAACTTCTCTCTGATTTTATCATTTGGTTTGATTGATATGTTTATAAATATGATTATACTTACATGCAGCACATTTAATTTCTAATTTAGAAACATATACCTGATCTTCTGTGGGCAAAATCAAAATGTACATGAGTTTTTCAAAGCATCAGTGTAGTTGGGCAAAAGCTGAGACTTCTTTGTAAATTTGCTCTGTAACCTCATTTAGTTTAGCCTGGTTTGGTGTACAGATTTTGTTTTCTTGTTTTGTTTTTGAGAAAATGAGAAAATATTACAACTTAGAAAAATGCTTTACATATACACAGCCAAGAGATACCTGAAAGAAACCAGCCACTACCAACAGGATGGTGCAATCACACCGAGAGAAGCGCAGGCACTTAAGTCCACTCTGACAAGAGCCCCTCCTGCTCAGGTGGATTTTTGTATAGGAATCTGGCAGTTACACCAATGTTCATATCATCTCTTGGCTTGGTGAAGTGAGCCTGAGAACAGCCTTTGAGGACATCTCACACTGAAAGATACAGAAGTTATATAAAGCTGATCTGGCACTAGAAAGCTTTTTGCTCAAAAATGACAGTCAGCACATTGAAGACTGGGTGATGGAGGATTGTGGCAAGCTGGTGGATGATGAGTGTGAAGCCCTCAAAGCCATGCCTCAGTAATTTTCTGGAAGGGTCAGTAGCTTCGGAGTTAATAATTTGGAATATATCTCTCTGGAAATGACTTACAGCATTGACAGTTTAGTGGAGAGGCCCATAGGACAACTTGGATCTGCATAAGTTGAATTATATCATTTGCTTTCTTTCAAAAACTGTATAGGATAACCTTGACTCTTTCACTTAAGTTTTATACTAAATATTTTGAATAAGTTCTGATGTTCCATAACTGTGCTGTTTTTTAATATGAAATCTTGGGCTTTCTTGGATAAAATCTTGGTCATACTGCTGATTTCAAATGTGAAGACAGGATTTTGTCTGTCCTTTCAGAAATTTAGATTTGTTCTTATAAAAGTAGTGTGCTCAGTTGCTTAATGGTTTCAATTTTGTTTAAATTCATAGAGAATCTTTCATTTACAAGTATCAAACACAAACATAAATGGTTCTTGTACACACATGCTCAAATGCTCCTTCTTTTTGAAATGGGAGGTGGAACTTACTCAGTTCTTAGTGCATGAAAGCGGCCAACACGCTGAAAAGGAGATTTGCATCTTTTGTTATAACAGAATATAGGCTGCAAAGCCAAGTCAATGAAAAATTGTCCAGTTTTATCTACAAAATAGGGGGTTTTTTTGCCCAATTTCCCCCGAAAGCCAACCTGTGATACATCTGGCTCTGTTTTTGTTTTGTTTGTTTACTTTTTTGTGACCAGTCTAAGAACTGCAGAAGAATGAGTTAAGATATCTTAAAAAGACCACACAGAAACTTATTACTGAGTCATGGTTATGCAGTGTGAAACATAGATGTAATTTATGCAAGAATGAAAAGTTGAATGTTTGTTAAGCCCCTCAAGGCTTTTATAAGAAAACCTTTTTAAACTGAGAAGATGAAAACCTGAAGCAATCAATAAATAATTACTAAAAAAGACTTTCCTATTTTAAGTAGACATAGATTTTTTGTTGCAAATGGATTCTTTTATTTTGTTTTTTAAGAGAGAATTTTGCAATAAAGGAATGATTTAATTTCTGTTACATAAATAATTCCAAGAACGTTTCACAACTCAAAAGATGCATTGCAAAAGGAATTTATCTTGGAAATAGACTTTGGCTAACTTGTAAATTGTATGGTTTACAGAAGTTAACCTGGCTTAATAGCTATGGATGGTACTTATTTGCACTTATGCTGTGTATTTAGTTATGGAAAGAAAGAGAAGAGAAGGCTCTGAGGAGACGTCATATTTGAAGGGATATTATAAAGAGGAGGCAATTCAACATTTTCCATGGGAAAATGGTTTTAAACTAAAGGAGGACAGATTTAGATCAAATCTCATGGGCAAGTTTTTCAAGGAGAGGGTGGTGGGGCACAAGCACAGGCCATCTGGAGGTGTTCAGGACCAGGTTGAATGAGGCCCTTTGTGGACGTACCTGGTGGATGGCAGACATGCCTAAGGCAGAGAGTTGGAACCATCATAAAAAGTGTAATGTGTCATTACCTTCTGCCATATATATTTATGAGTATGACAGTGGTTTACATGGATATATACATATATCTGTATTATCAATTAGTCCTTGATCATGATAGAAATCACTATTTTAAACCACTTTACACACAAATTATATATTGGTAAAATGTTTTGGTCGATTAGACATAAGTATATACATAGATGTTTGCTATTTATATTTGTGATAGAATGTTTTAAAGGAAGTAGGTGGTTAAATCATGTCACTGTAACATGTGCTGAAGGCTGCCTTTTCATTCACATCATTTGAATTTATTGTCAGCAATGCAGTTATATTCTATGTCAGGATTGCTTAGGTGGACTGAAAATTAAATCATAGCTCACAGAAAATTCTTTTTCCACATACTGTTAATAATAGCTAAATTGGGTTGAGTTTTAAATATACTTTGCAGGATACAGCTGTACAGTTATGTGCACAAAATGTGAAAGATTTCATAAATAGAATGTGATTTTCTATAAACTGACAATGCCTCCAGTAAAACAAATTTGCTGACAGTGTACATGGAATTATTTTCAAAGGTATTATATTGATGTAAATTTTGCTGGAGTCAGGTAGTGTGGGGTTTTATAAAGTCCTCAAACAATTCTTTAACTTCATAAATTTGAAAGAGATCTCCAAGAGTGATTTCTAATAAATGGAAATATGAGCTCATGCTAGATTACACTTTAGGGAAAGAATATGTCAAAATCATGATTGTATTTAATGAACTGAATGATTTCTGCTTATTCATTTAATCTTAGCTACGTCTTACTTCTATGCACAATTTTGCAATATTTCTCCTAAAATCTCCCAGAAAAGGTTATCTAAAAATTGTCTCTACAATACAAGATACTGAAAACATTACTGTTAGGGGTTGGAGTGCTTGTGGATCATGCTTTGGAGTGCTTGATGTTGTGGAGTGAAGCTCCTGTTTTGGTTTTAGCAAGGCAAAATCTAGACATTCACAACAGAACTGCTCTGTGGCATGAGTAAGAATTCTCATGAAAATGCTGTCTGTATGCTTCTTTTTTGTTTCTGAATTGCATTCAGAGGCTCAAGCAAGCTTCTTCATCTAATTTCTTACTCTCTGTAGGTAGATGTATCTCTGAAGGCTTCCAGAATGAATGATTTCATGCCAAGTGTTTGGAATTAGTTGAAAATTAAAGTCAATCAGTTAAAAATGAAATCAGTTTGGCCTGCATTCTTAAACTGTGTAATGCTTCTACTTAGGTTTGACATAATTACTGTTATTTTGAACGGGAGCTACATAGTGCAACAAAGATAAACTAATTTGAGTATTTTTGCTACTTCTTTTTCCTCAATTACAAATCAGTTAAAGTAATAATACAAGTATCTTCAGAAACATTTACTGAATGGTAACAGCTGGAATTGTTTGCTGATGCAATCATTTTTTGTTGCTATACACAGAAATTTATGTGGCAGATTTTAAATTTCCTTTAATCTTCTTTTTCATAGTGATCTGAGTGAAAATCAGATTCAAGCCATACCCAGGAAGGCATTTCGTGGAGCAGTAGATATAAAAAATCTGTAAGTATTGTCCTCCTTCTTATAAGTACTCTGATGATAATGCTTTGTCAAAACAATTTCCTTTTCTTCTGTCAGATATTTTTTGCTCCACACTTTTATAACTGCTCAAGTAATCCCTGCATAAAATCAATCTTGTTTTCTCAAAATATTTTAACCTATCCTAAGCATCCTAAATTTGCTCATTATGAAATCTAAAATATTTAAATGGAGTTGAATAGAACAAGACATTGCAGGTATTTACTTATTATAACCTGTATTTAATATTTGAATGTCAAACTACTTTAAATATTTCATTCTTTCATGTAGAAAAATCTGTTCTTATTCACATCTAGGTAGCTGTGTTTTGTTTGCCTGTATAAAAAGAAAGAAAAGTAATGCTGCTATCTAGTTTGCTCACATATGTTTCCTTACTTCAGTATTTACTTTTTTCCCACAGTTTTCTTTTGTGGCAAAATAAGTATTTTCTGAAAGCTAGACTCACTTTCCTAGAGATAGTGACCCTAAAGTTCATGGGCAAGTTTTGAATTCTTACAGCTTCTGTATGAAGAAATACGTGCTTCAAGACAAAAGAAAGCAATGACTTTTTGACTTTTGTTTAGAGTAGTGAGTCAGTTTAGTGATCTGAATGAGCTGAATGACCTGAAGATTGTCATGAAGTAGTGTGGTAGGAAACAAGGTCATCCACTCAAAAGCTGTAACTGCAGCTGTAAGCTGGGGGTTCATTGCTTGTAAACAACCAACAAAGACAGAGGATGTATTCTGCAGGGGTTAAGAAAGACCATGGAGCTGCCATTGTGATGCAGCCATGAAAAAGTGTAATTGCTGTCTTATTCACATCAATAAGAATAGGGAAATATTAAGTTCTTATGTTATGTTTTCATGTGATTCCTACTGAAATACTTTTTACTAATTGTAGTTGTCAATTTTGAGAACTTTGTAGTTGAACTACTTTGAGTGCTCTGTGATTGCTATGAAAGATGTTGCATCTCTGGGAGTGAAGCTCTTTGTGTTCTTGGTGCCCTGTGATGGACTCTACTCCATTCTACTGCCCTTAGCACTGCAAACTAATCAGTTAGGGAGGCATCAATTCAAGAATTTAGCAGAATGGACAAGTTTTGCCCTGCTTGCTTTGATTTTTAGAAATGTGAGTTTCTTTGTTACTCAGTGGGAAAAACTAATATATTTGAATCTATTTTGCTCAAAAACATGCAAGCATATCTCAAAGCAGCTCTGTTACTTTGTTTAAAAGATATTTTATAAGTTCCTATTCAGAATTGGTCCCAGCATTATTCATGGTCAGAAAGAGGCATAGCTACAAGGATAAACTTGCATTTCTGTATATGGCCTTTTATATTTGCAAATTGATACAGCTAAAGAAAGAAACTTTAGTGTAAAAATAGAAGCATAATTGAGAGTTTTCCAATGGCAGGTCAGTATATTTGAATGTAATAAGTATGTATTGTGAGGTAGTTCCAGTCAGGAACTGAGTTAGAATGCTAATCTTTAGCTAAGATAATATTCATGGTAAGGATCCTGAATTATGTAGAAAATGTGAATAAAACAGTACATCTGCTCTTTAACGTCTTTATCTTCTTTTGGAAGATAATTCAAACAAAAGTTTCATAAGGTCACGTAATTGCCACAGAAATCCAAATCTTACCTGTGGCACATAGTTTATTGTTATACCAGGAGAACTACAGATATTATATTTTTTAGTGATCCCAGAAAGACAAAGAAAGAAATCTGATTTTTAAAATTTATGATGCCACTGCAGCAGGAAGCAGCAAGGAACACATTTCTCTGTGTTGTAAATGCTATCTTCATTCCTAGTCACTCACTGTGTATTATGTGAGGTTGTAGGTAAGTATCAGAATGACACATGAGTTCATGAGGCAAGTCAGTTTGAGTACAGCACAGAATTTTTGTAACTAGAGCAAGTATTCTGAAAATGAATAGCTTTTGTTCATTTCCAGAAAATTAGTTAAGATGGAGAAAACTGAACGCTAGCCTTTCATTTAGCCATTTGTATTTCACCTAAGGAAGGATCATTGCAAGAAATGTGCTGTTTTTATTTCATTCTCTGAGAAATGAAGAAATCAATGAAGGAGTAATATGTGTAGAAGGCAAACAAAGGGAACTGTAAAATGAAGGCATGTACCATCTGTGCAATGATTAAACTAGGGACCAGCAACCACATCTGTTTTGCTGAGAACTGTCTCAAGCAACTTTAAATATTTGTTCTAATATCATTGTTCCTCTTTTATTTGCCTAATAGGTAAGCATACTGTTAAAGATGTTAACCAAACATATTGAAGAGAGAGATGAAGATAGAAAGAGTAAAAAAACCTGCATTAGAAAGCTTTGGAAATGCAAGTTTTATTTTGTCTAAAAACATTATATAAATTACAATATAAATTACAGGGACACTTTATTAGATATTATGAGTGTATTTAAAACTGTAAGCTGTTTCAAAGGTAGTTAACAAATCTCACAGAAATGAAGCTGCTTATATATTTTATCTTGCAGATTAATATTTCCCCACTCGAATTAGGTGCTGGAACATTTTGGAATAGATTTTATGGTTGCCAAAGAACATTGTTCCAGTTTTCATGGAGCAAAAGGAATTAGATGTTAACTTAGAATACCTGAAGAAAAATGCCTACACTGAAGTTGATAACACCACTAAGATCTTTTGATTTCCTGCTAATATGTTAGCTCTAGAGCCTTCTTGATACTTCTCAGAAGCAGCCATTCCATGGGGCCATAGTTCCATTCTGGACATCTTCTTAATAATATTTATAGGATATATTCTGTAAATGATAAAAGGATCAAAAGCAAGACATTATGAGAAATTCCAATTTCAGCAACAAGCCCCATCACAAAAAAAAAAAAAAAAAAAAAAAAAAAGAAAGAAAAAAAGCCCTCCTGCTAGGCCCTTAGGCCCTTATAGCTAACTATAATATCCCCCACCCTTTTCCTTTTCATCTTAAGACTAAATGCAGTTTTAATAGACTGTACCCTAATGTCACCTACTTCATACTTGATGATCCTGGTTGGACTCGCCCCAGCCAGGATCTGTCAGCATCTGCTGGGGGTACTGAGACTAGACATGATGTTCAGATCTGATCTCCCCAAATATCAGTCAGACAGGATGCAACTGATACCACAGAAGGAAGGAATGTCATCCAGAGCTACTGGAAATTCGAAAGATTGGCCCTTGTGAACATAATAAGATTGAACAAAGCAAATGTGATTTTGTGAAATGCAAGGTTTTGCATTTGGGTCAAGGTAATCCCAGATCTGCATACAAACTGAAGGAAGTACTCCTTGAGAGTAGCCATGCTCTGAAGGATTTAGGAATTCTGGCAGATGAAAAGTTAACATAAGCCATCAGTGTGCATTTGCAGCCCAGATAGACAGTGGTATCCTGGGTTTCATTGAAGAGGGGTGGCCAATAGTGTGAGCGTGGTGATTGTCCCCCTCTATTCTGCCCTCATGAACTGGAGTACTGCTCCAGTGTGGGGCTCCCAACACAGGAAAGATGTTGAGTTTTTGGAGAGGGTCTAGAGAATGGCCACGAAGATGATCCAAGGACTGAAGCATAGGAGACTCCTATGTCTCCTATGAAGACAGGATGAAGAAACTAGGCTTGAATAACCTGGAAAAGGGAATGTTGCAGTGGGACCTCATTGTGGCCTTCCATTATTTAAAGGGAGTTTATAAACATGAGGGAAATCAACTTATTACATGGGTAGATACTGACAGGACAAGGGGAAACAGTTTTACGCTAAGAGAAATTTAGGTTAGATGTCATGGGGAAGTGTTTTACTGAGAAAATGGTGAGGTGATGGAACAGGTTGCTCAGAAAGGTTGTGGATGCCCCATCCCTCATGGTGTTTAAGGTGAAGTTGGATGGGGCCATGGGCAATTTGATCTAGGACTTGATATAGCAGCTGGCAACCCTGCCTGTCGCAAGGAACTTAAAACTTGATGATCCTTGAGATCCCTTCCAACCCAAGCCATTCTATGATTTCTCTCAGCATCCTGACTTCACTCTTGTGACTGCAGCACAGTTACTGCTAATGCATCAAGTTCCTCTAAAACTGTGCCAATAAATGAGGGAAACTTAATTCCCAAAGTTACTTCATTATTTGTTACCTCTTCTAGGAGAATAATTTGCTTCAAAAAGTTAGGCTTTTCAGGAGATTCAGGGACGCCTACTGTTTTAAAAAACAAACAGAAATTATTATATAAATTGGAAATAAAATACATATTTTAATATACATGTTAATGATGGTTTCATAATCTTCCCTGGTGGTACAGTGCTCACACTAGTTGTGGAAGGTTTAAATTCGAAAGCTTCCCAACCACAGGAATTTTACTGAAATTTAATGTGTTAAGAAAATGCTTTAGCTGCTCTGACTGTAAGTATGGATGGATTGTTTTTTGGTCCTGGTTAGAAGGAATTAAAATAACCAAGCTTAAAAATCAAGCAAATGTGAAACACTGTTGTAAATATAATAATAATAGTTTCAGATTTTGAGAAGCAGATTTTGACATCTGGTGATTTTTATAAAAATGTGTTCTGAGATTTCTATATAGAGTATAGGATATTTTCTTAGATTCCAACTTTCTTTCCTGCTGTGTAATCAATACATGGCAGAAGACGGGAAGCAGTAACCAACATCATGGCAGAACTGTGATGATAAATACACTTACCATCAAAATGATACCAACAATAAAATAGTAAGGAACAGTTTCATTGTATCTCCTGCAAGTATTTTGCGGCCTGTTTTTCTTGTTCCAGGGTATAGTGATGTCCTATTGGGCATTTTTGCTTCATCAGGACAAAGGAGAAAGGCAGATACAGAGAAGCTTTTCTCTCCATTTCCTTGTAACAGGCGGAAACTGAAAGTTTGTGGAGTCAATGGCTACTGGGTCAGAAAAGTAAGGGGAATTGAACAGTCATGATGTAGGCAATGTTCATGGTGGATCTTAGGGCTGGGATGCTGTTGGACATTGTAGCTGTTATCCCAAAGATAAAGGTTACAGGGTAACATAGTAGTTTTACAGATAGAACTGGCTGAGAAAATGCAGAATTAGTGGAGAGAGACACCTGCATCCACTCAACTTTATCCAAAAGCTTCAATAATATTATGATACGTGATGTTATTCTGATACTTTTATGGGTAAAGGATTTAAAGCTTGCATTGTCACTAAAAGCATAACTGCATTTTGCATTCATTTTGTCTGGCCATGACTGGACTTTTTCTTGAAGTTCAGTGTTATTAGCAGCTGGAAGATATAGAGTCCTGCTGAAGGTACTGTTACTGATTTCTTTTCAGATTATACACAGAATTCCACTAGAACTGGAAGTGTGCTGACTGCTCATGTGTATGAGTGCTAATCCAAATGCACTGCTTGTCTAACAAATATTTTTAAGAATTTAGAATTGACATATTTCTCACCCTTATTCTTAGTGGGAATCTTAATTCAACTAATGGCCTGTTCAGCCACCTGTGTTTCAGGTATACGTCAAGGAAGATTTTCATACAACATTATTACATTATGTGTATACTTATGAGTTTTGGTAAAGTCAAAAAGTATCACTGAAGGAATGATGGAAAACATAGGTGAACTTTTCTAGTCACTCTTTAAACTGCCAAAAAGCTCAGGGACTTTATGGCCTTCAGGCAAAAAGTTGTTCTTACTGATTGTTTCAGAAAAAAAAAAAAAAAAAAAAAAAAAAAAAAAGGAGCTGAATGCCATTTTTAAAGCTATTATTTTTCATTACAGATTACGTACCTCAAATTTGGCCTGCTAAAATGAGTTTCCTTTTCATCATAAATAAATCATTTATGAAATGTTAAGAACAATTATGTTTTTAAATCAGAAAGAACATTTGGCTGTGAAGATGAATTTCAAATTAGAATTCTCTGAATTAAGAAATTTCTTTCAAGTCCTTTTTTAATAGAGTTTAAAAAATAAACAACTCTCCAGGTAAAGATTAGTATTTAAATAAATAAATAATTCTAGTAGAACTTTCATGGGTTATGTGCATGACCTGGCTTCTCTGCTCTCCACATCTATAACAAACGTGCTCTCCACATTTATAATGGTTTGAGTCTGTTTTTCATCTATTTCATTAAAATGCATTACAGAAATCACAGATTGTTCATTCAGTGTTCATCTTTTTCATTGTATTCTCCTGTTTTCTCTTATTATTTATTTATTTATTTTCTCCAAGAGATTACTTGTGGTTTTAGCTGACTAAAATGATGGATAATTTTGAAAGGATGGAGCAATAAATTTTGACTCCCTTTTCTTCTAGTTTATTGTATGCATAGTAAGTATGTGTTACTTAGAAGTAGATTTAAGCCTTGCTTATTATTTAAAAGTTAAAAGAAAAATGCTGATCATTTGCTAGGTAATATATAATAAAACAAATATACAGACATTTAAATGTTTTACAGGAAAATTTAGCAAGGAACAAAATAATTTACAATAGCAAGTGCAGGTAGATAAAAGCACTTCACTTCCCAATGAAAGGATATTAGCAATAAACAGACAGAAAACAAGCAGTTCTCTAAAGTTTGATAAAACAGAATAAATTCTTACACAGTACAGTTACATCTTTCTCAACTAACACCTCTGAAGTTATTGATCCCACTTGAAATTGGAATTGAGAAATAGGAAAACATAACTCAGTTCTGTTGTAAAAAATGCAAGGAGACCTTAAAATAGTGACTACTTTCAGAAAATCTACTGCCATGATAAATATTGTGCACTATGTTCTTTTCCCAAGGAAAAATGTAATGTTATGAAATACAATGTACAGTGTGCTGAGACTAAAAAAATTTATTAATATTTTCTGGTGAGAATGACACCACAGGGATCTAGAAGAAGTTCAGACATTATCTGATGACTTCTTAAAAATGTTTACAATTAATTTGTTTCATTAGTAGAATATAATCATTTCTGAACAAAAGAGAAAAAGCTAAAACTGCGTGGTGCCACTTCTGCTTTTACCACAAAGTGTTCTCAAGTAGATTGAAATGGATGTAACTTTCAACTCAGCTTCTATGAAAAAGGAAAGAAGGTTTTCCCTCTTGGTCAGGTATATTTCTCTCTTAGGGTAGCAGTTTTCAAATTTATGTCATGAGAAGTTCTTCTGTTGCATAAAAAGATTTATTTTTGGACTTTTTATTTGTCATTATATAATAGAAAACAAATGCTGAGAGGGAGGAAAATACAGGTTAGTAGCATGTTTCTACAGTGTTAGGTGTGCCAGGAAAAGCAATCCATAAACATTCTAAAACACACACTGAATTATTACTTGAATGTTCTTTGCTACCTGTGAACATTAGCATTTTAAATAGCAGTGAATATTAAGCATATGAAATATCCAGGTAATGCTACAGCATCTGAAAGATTTTGAATGTATCAGCAGTTGTTTGGCATTTTATGAGCCTTATAGATCCACACTAGCCAAGGTAATCTGCTGCTTTGCGGAAGCAAGAGCAGACAGGAAAGTATGGAAACGAAACAATTTTCCATCTCCATGGAAAAGTCCCACATGGAAAACACCCAACACAGAGATAGCAGGGAAAAAGCTGTGGGATAGACTGAGAAGAGGAGAAGGACAATGATGGGCCAGTGTTTTTGGTCCATGTGTGCTCAGCTTCTGTTCTTCAGGGCATTTTAGTCATGTGAAAAGAAGAAAAGAAATTCTCTGGGGAAATAAAGTCCTCTATAATGCAGTTAGTATTATTCTTGTCAATAGCTTAGTGATGAGAAAGGCTTTTTCATAGCATTGTAGATATTTTAATATATGTTTTCAGAAGTCATTATGCTAAAAAATGACAAGACAGTTTAAAATTGTAGACATATGTATTTCTTTGCTCCCTTGCTTACACCTGAAGTCACAGTCTTCATGCAGTTGGCTCTCAGAAACCAATGTAACCCTGACAGTTCAAATTTCTTCAGTATATCCATTAGCAGGACATTACACATAAATGATACACTGGTTATGAAATATTGTGTATCTTTTTGTTTTGATTTATATTCAGTGAATGTCTTTACCTACACAAAATTACCTTATATTACCAGTACCATAAATTGCTGTTCAAGGCAAGCGTACGGTCTTCAAAGACAAAGCAGTCTTATGTAGCTTAAAAAATATATATTATACCATATATTCATGGTATTTTTCTGATCCTTTCATGTCATTGTCATAAGTGGAGGAAGACTGTCTAAAGCATAAGGAAGGTAGTATCTTCCAAAGACCATTTACAAACCTTGGGAACATTTCTCCTCTCCCATCCACAAAATTCCCTTCCCTCAAACCCTAAACAATTCATTAGTTCATCGCAAACAAAGAAGTCTGTCTGGTAAGAGGATTTAAATGAAAACAACTCACCCTTCACTAAGTTAGTGGTAATGATGATTCACTAAAGGAAGCAGTCCAGAAGTTTTCGGGTGCACCACAGCTGCTACTAGTGGAAGAAATCTGCCTTTCAGTTTGTGTAGGACAAGATTTGCTCAAATGCTTTATCTACTGTTAAAAGATTTTGTTTTGTATATAATATAGATGATTTAGAAGAAGCTGTGTCAACACTGATTTATACATTGACAGCTAAGGATAATAAGATATGGGCAAACATACAGCTCACCCTTTTACAAATTAACTTGCAGACTGCATTAGGCAAATTCAATGGCATTAAAAGATTTTTCCAATTTGTCTGGAAACAATTTCTCTTTTGTATTGTGTCAAGAGTAGCATTTCATGACATTGTACTAATTTAAATAGCTGTGATAAATTGATGAAGAGGTTGGAGAATTGTACTTTGTATATATTTTACCTCTATAAAATAAAAAGTCTATTAACTTAATTGTTAAATGAAATTAATTAGTAAAATGAAAAGTACCTTGGTAAATAGGCTTAAATATTCCAACACTGCAGCACTAGTGCTGTAATACTGCACCACAATTATTAAAGATCATATTGGGGAAATTAGTTTGCATTTCAATGTAATTTTCAGTACACAGAAACACAGACTGCTGTAGTTGTAATATTTTATTCCTGCATAGTAGTAATTCAGATGAAAAATGTGGATGAAACTAGGACTTTAAAGAAGTTGGTATGTTAAACTCAATAGTGGATGTGATGATTTATTAATAAAGTAAGAGGTTACCATAGGTTCAGAAGAATCACAGAAAATGCTTTAGTAAACACCTCATTAGCCCTGGTAGCTAAT